>NC_056726.1:1021728697-1021928956 GCF_019279795.1 Protopterus annectens | reverse complement strand
TGGTGATGTTAAACTATTTCACATAAAATCAGGTCCATTTATGCATTTTTGTATGTTTATCTCTATGGATTGCAGAAATACATGAATGTGCATGGCCACTCATCCATGTGATTCGCTATTGGCTACTCATGAAAGTGGCTTTGGGTTCATATCAATGAGCTTGGTACAGCACAGAGTCTGCAGCAGTCCTCAGCAGTCCCCAGCATGCTGAAGGAACATGAGTATAGCTTCAAATATGCTCAAAGCTGAATATATTTAGAACAAGGAAAATGGAGTCATAAGCATGGAAGTTTGCACAACTATGAAATATAATCCTTGCCTAGCTAAGATTATCTGGCACACCTTACCACATCAAAGCACTCAACGTTTAATAAAAGGTGATACTCACACACATAGGGATATTTATTTCTGCAAAAAGACCACCCTAAAAAAAAATAATACTGCCGCCCTTCTGCGTGAAGCATATGTAAATGACATTCACGTGTGATATTCAAAGAAAGGTAGCTAAGGCAATGCACACTATCAGTGGCAATTTTAAATAATAGAAAGAAAAAGAATGATTGCATACTGTTTATCGACCATAGGGATGAAATGTGAATGTATTCTTCTATAAAAAAATAAAATTAAAAAATAAAAAAAAATGTATGTGACAAAAGCATTTTTGATTAAACCAAACTTGCCAGTAATAACAGTACATGGTCTGATGCCCCTGCAGATTAACTGGTTTTGGTTAAGGTGACATCATATCACACCTTAGAGGAAGTTGCTTTAAACCTGTAAACCACAGCTCTGCTCATAAATTCTTCATTTTGGTTCTGGCACTTTGAATGATGGCAGCACCTGTGAAGGCATGAGGCCATGCTCCAAACTGGTTAGATAATTAGGTGAAAATTATAGTCTACCTTAGAGAATTGTACCTAGATAAAAATCAGGAGTGTGCAAGGGGGAGGGAATGGAAAAAGCTTGATGTCTGGCAGGAGTTTGATGAGCATGCTTTCTGGCCAGCAGCACTGTCAAATGTATGATGAACTACATATGCATAAGCCTAACTAGCTGGCTGACTGGGTTGACCAGGTAGCGGTGAGAAGGCCAGGTAAGTATATATTTTTTTCTAATTTTCTGGTCATATTTAAGATAAAAAACTATAAGAAGGTTGCATAACTAAAGGTATTGCCTGAACAAATATATGAAATTGCAAATGTGTATCTAGAATGTTATTATAATGCAATAGAATGCATAAGCATATGCGTACACAGAACTGCATGTGTATACAAATATATGGAATGTTTATGTAATAACATAATTGTCTATATAAACACAAATGTAATGTATGCATGAGTAAAATAATAATCTGCATATATGTCTGTAAATTATAGATATACATCTGCAAGAATAGACATAAAACTATTTCTTCACTTATATAATTGTATGTATTTATACAGAAACCAAAAGTATATGATTATGCATGCATTTACATTGCCACATAATTTTATTTAATATTGCATCACCTCAGGTAGTAAAACATGTATGTGCAGACAGTTTTTGTAAAAAAACATTTTTTTTTTGTGTTGGCCAGAAAAATATTTTTAGTATAGTAACTGCATAAGACAGTCATTTCTTCCATAATATTAACTGCACATACATAATGGCTGAACTCAGTCAGTCACCGCCCCCTAGTCAGAGTAGAGTTTGGGGAGGGAGATGAGGGTGGAAGTGTCATTTGAATAACCAGTACGTACTTTAGTGAGAAATGACCAGTTGTAGTAATTATGTTTTGCTTCTTTGCACTGTTTAAAAATCCCCTTATATGCTTAGAATTATTAGGCAGAATACTATCAAAGCACACATTTTACACAGCTAAGGAAATTCTCTTTGTGGCCGATGAGAAAATTCTATACAACCAGTATCAGCAGGGTAGACGTACAGCAAGGCTGGTTGAAGCCAATGGTAAGCATGAATAATGCAATTAATAGTACTGTATGTTTAACTGATTTCATTAATGTATATAAAGAAACAATTTATAAAGGAAGGTAAATAAAGCTCTACATTGCATTCAATACATTACTGCAATCAAATGTAAAAGATATCTTTGTATGTAAGTGTGGTATTTTGTCTTTGATTTCATCAAGGTATAATCTGTTTTATTCTCTCTCTCTCTCTCTCTCTCTCTCTCTGAACTTTCCTACATTTCAGATTTATTGTATAATTTTTATATGTTGATTATGATCAATTTTGTTATCATTTATTGTAATGTTTGTCTACAAAGAAAAAAAATTGTATTGCTCAATCTGTATCAAAATTGAATTTCATCTCCTTTTTACGATACTATGTCTGACAATGATGTAAAGTTTTTTTGTACTATTCTTGGAGCTTTTCTCCCTGGGCCTCCACTGAAAATGTGTCTCTGATCTAGTGGACTTTCCCAGTCAACAAATGTCAATAAATAAATAAATAAATAATAAATATAAAGAAATACTTTATAATGGATGGCAACTGATGCACTGCAAGCATGTAAGAGATATGCCAGTATATAAGTGCAGTATTCTGTCATTAACTGATTTTATAAGATGCAAGTATTTATAAAGGGTGACTTCATTACAATATTGCAAACAGATACATATCAGGCATTTGGTATCCCATCAAAGCTTGATAGCAATACATTCTTTCTTCCCAAGTACAGATAAGCAGTTCCCTTATATATGCATAATCACTTCTCACTTCTTATATCATTTTAACCATGTACACATAAGCACTTCACAATTCAGTAGTCCCATGTCTGCATAATCACTTCCTGTATAAACATGTTTTAAAGTAAGAAACTGAATGCTGTGTAACATGATGTGTGAATTTATTGTGTGCATTTTCTCTTTTTCTCACCTTTCCTTCTTTTTCTTATTTTAATGATGCACTCTTTTGTCCTTCTTTATTTTATTTCTCCTATTTATGTTCATTTTTTTACAAATCCAAATTCCTGAGGAACAACCCAGGTGCATACCTCCCATGTTAGAGAGCATTAACCCTCAGTATGTCCAGGCATGTTCTCACAGGACTGGTATGGTGGCACCAGTCCTGTTGGTACCCCAATATGTAGCAATCTGACAAGTGATACTGAATGGGAAAATTTGGGATTTGCTTAAGGAAGTGCTGGAGCAGGTCATGAACAGATGGATTCAGCCAGGCAAAGCCTCTTTTCAGTTGGTTCAAAACATGTGGTAACAGTTGGTGTTGACCAACATATCAGCAAAGATCCCCATCTCCAGCTTTGGAGTCTTTCACTGCAACACTATCTGGCAGTGAAAACATTTGTGGCTATGTGGACTGGAATCTCTTGCCGGTGCCATTCCTATCACACTTTCTTCCCTTATCCTTTCTCCTGTACCCTGTTACCCAATTCCCATCCACACTACCCTCTCATATAAAACATCTTGAAAAAATAGGGGCATCTATCCCTGTCAAAAACATAATGTCCATTCTCTTACACCTCATCCAGAACATCCTTCTTGATGTGTTCCTAGGTTCATAGAAACGTACTAGGTTAGCTGCCCTTCTAGGCTATTTTAAGCCTAACGAGTTTCCCTTTCATAAGTGAGAATCAAACCATGCAACCTGTGACTGCAAAGTAAACACCTTATCCAGTATACCAACCCAAAACCTAACCCTGCCTCCTTCTTTGTTGTGTCTCCCCATTTTCAATTTTTCCTATCTCCGCTTTCTACTCTTTGGTGAAAACATCAGGATGTCCACATAAGGATAGCCCTAGAAAAAACATTGTAACCATCTTGTATTGTATTTTTAAACATTAATAATAAAAGCTGCACAATCCACCACTTGCTTTAAGCCATTCAGGCATGACTGTGCCTAGCCATGTCTGTCCACAATATCCAAATACATACAAAGTAATATGAAGCATACAGCTGTCACTGAGTGTTTTGTATGTCGTTAATGGATAACTTCAGGTTCTTTCTGCTTTTGCCATAAATAGTTATGTTTTTCAAAGCACCTTCACTTTTCCTTATTCAGTGTGAATAACCTGCAATTAGCTTATTTGCATATAGACAGAGTGGTGCGCTTTGCAGATAACAACTATGTAGTTGTGAAGTCCTGGACTATGAATACCACTCTAAAAATAACACCTTGCTGCTGGGTTGCTGAGCTAAAAGAGCATAATAATACACCTTCTATGTAGTCCTGCAACTTAAAAAAGTAGTAAATGTCAATTTCAGAACATGGACCTGCTCCATCAGTATCTATCTTAGTGCTTCATAGTTTGGTCAATAATTTGTATTAGTATGTACCATTATAAATGCCTTGTTACTTAACAACTGCACATCCACCCCCCTTTTTCTGGTCAACTACTCTGCTTCTGTATTCAGACAGACATTAGATTTGTTTGTTATGACCACCCTCCTGTGAATTCACCTTGCCTCGGTTCCTCTAGCCTCATAGAATTATATCTATGTCATCTGACACACCTGGGAGTTCTCCAAACTGGCCTCCCTCAACTGAAAGAAATGAAAAAAAAATCTACCCTCCTGTAAATGTAGCAAACACTTCATTTCAGTTGTCACAACACACATAGCATCTGCTGTAACAGTGAATAAAGTATTGGTATCCATTTATGAAGCTGAAATATCCTCATTTCTTCATAAAGCAAAGTACTTACTCCCCATTGGCACCTACTGATGTACCTCATTTCATTTTATGCTTAGCATAGCTCCCCTTCAATCCACCCTAGTTATGTCTCTGCTTACAAATATTCTAAAATTTTCTTCTTTAGAACTTAATTCACTGTTTTCCTAAAAACTGAAGTAAAACTGATCAGTTCCACTCATTTATAAATGCTAGCTCTATTCAATGATGTTATCTGCAGGACTTGGCAACAATAGTACCATTTCTTTTTCATCGTGTAAGAATTTGATTGTGAGTATTTTTAGGCTCAGTACCTTCTTCAACTTAATATTTCTGATTATTATACATTTTACTTTTTTGCCATCTTTTTGTAATGAGCCTCCATTGACTTATCTTTCTTCCATCTGTGTAGATTTGTATTAATTTATATCTGCTCTTGATGTTTCTGGGTATCTTTCCATGTGCCCAGACCTTTGGCTTTTCTAACTGACTGACTCGGTACCACTTCTTTTACACGGTATAGTTTCCTGTTTTCTCCTTCCTTTCCTTGCTGTCCAAACTGTTTTATGCTTTCTTTTCATCTTCTTTGCTGCCTCCTTTTTGAATCAAAGTGATTTTCCATTTTTTTCCAGATATATAGTATAATATCCGATTCATGGCTACACTACTGTGTAGAATTCATGTTGTCTTGTTTTCTTCCACCCGTCCTTTCTGACACTCAGTTACAGGTTTTCAGATGCAATGCCCTGTTTCATCATCACCCCATCCCAATTTTGTAACTCTCATTTCTGACTGGATCAGATTGGCACTAGTGAAATATATATTATACATATAGTAAATTAATACAAATCTTTTCTAGAATATCAGCCTAAACTAATCTGGTAGTTAAGTGCAAAAACAAAGAAAATATATTTCCTAATGAAGTTATTCTAAGAAAATTAGTATGTGTTAGTGCATAAAACTGGTGCTGGTTCCTACTTACCCTGTCATGCCTTTATTCAAAAGCTGGTGGTTAAGGGATCACTAGTCACCTCGTTCTGTATTTACTCCATTAGACATAATGGAAATTCTGCACTTGCAACATGTTACTAAGATGGAGTGACTTTGGGTAACCTGACAATGTGAAAGTAATGTTGTTGTGACACATGCCCTACATCTTTTTTTCAACATGAAATGCATATTCAGACTGGTTTTAGTTAAGCATGATAGATAGTTTAAAGCTCAGTTTGATTCCATTTTTTCTGGGAAAGACGTATTTGAGTTAGTTTTCATGTTAACGGCAGCATGGTACAGTACAACAGAACTTGTTAACCCATTTTTATGTCTAACATGTAAACAAACAGGTAACTCCAACAATGTAAGGAGAGCCTAAACATAAAGATGGCCTAGTGGGGAGTCCAGCTGTTTCCTAAACCGTTTCTGTCCTGCACTCTGCATTTTCTTTTTTGCTTTCTCCTTCTTTTCGCACCTCTTTTTGTTTTTGTTGGATCATACTCCACTCTACACCATGGTGACAAATTCCATCTCTGCCCTATTGTCATTGGGAAGCAATTTGTCTAAATATTAGTCTAAACCAATTGCTCTCAGCTCGACCAGGTGTTACCCACCCATACTAATGTCCGTTTTGGACATCTTCTATTCTCCTCCAAAGATCCTGTCTCTGTGTTTGATATTAATGATTATACATGTTAACATCACTGAGACCAGTGTCACCATTTTTCATCTCACTGTCAATTCTTCTTAAGGTCCAGTTGGAAATGATTGTTAGTGTTCTACCTCTGAAATATAATTTCTCACTTTGCCACAAGTCCAAACATCATATTTTCCTAGCTATTACTTTCCCAGCCAGAAAGGGTGATTAATTATTGCACATCAAACTCATCTTCATACCATTTCTCATATTCTAGAATTTTTTAGACAGGATAGTCTTGTCTGCCGTCCTGTCGATGTGTTCAGTATTAGCATACCAAATAATATGGCTTCAGAATACCACTTACTTACTACTGGCTGTTGTGTCATAAATACATCACTGACACCTCAATAACTATTCTCACTGCCAGGTTCCTAGCACTTTTCTCACCTGCCCTTCATGTGGCACCATCTGAGATGTCTGATGAATCCCAGGCAGAGTTTTACTACTTAATGTTCCTGTTGTTTTAATGTTATTAGTCATATTATTAGTGCAGTTTAATTTGTGATGTGAAGTCGTGATATTTCTTCAATATGTGTGTTGTCATACATCTTATCCGATTCTATAGTTCTCTAAAATAATATATATTTGCAGTAAAGAAAAGATCCCAGAAATAAATCAACAACAGTGAAGCTTCAAACGTCAGCAGTGACAGCATACAATAGCAATATTACATGTAATTAAACATTTCTGTTAGACTCAGATTACCTCAACACTGATAGAAAAAAACATGCAAAAAAAAAAAAAAACATTACACTGAGACCTAAGATGTAATACTTACAAAGGCAGTAGAGCTGAGACACATACGATACTTAATTTAGAGAACATCTCTAGTTATCTTCTATAAACTTGTATCCGGTGAAGGAACTCATAACCTTCTCATCTACAAGTTTAATGTACAGTGTAAACTTGAGTGATAAACTATGGTAAAACAAAACATATATTTAACTGTCTTCTAATTGAATAAAAAGTAAACATTTCATTAACCGGGGATGCTTACTGCATGTTCTTCTTGTGTGTACTTCATGACCTAGTAAGCATAACTGACCAAGAGTTAGAAATCACACAAAAGCTTGCTGTTCTCAGTTTGCTCTTAACTATACAGAAACCTGGACTACTAACAAGAACAAACGCATGTTGTCATTAAGCTGTTCTACACCCTATTCTGCTCAAGCATTCTCTGTCGCCATAACTCTGTACTGCACTGAGCCTCTGAAAAGGTCTTGGCAATAGTTTACCCATCCTTCAATACCAGGCCAGAGCATGCCACAATCTGAACTACTTTGTTTTAAAACTTAGCAAACAGTTAAGAATAAAATATTTCTTCTGTGTGGAAAAGCTATGAAAGAAACAAATACATTTTGGGGTTTTACAGTGAAACATAGCTCTTTATTAAACATTAAAAACAGAAATATTTCCGAGAAATAAGAATAAAATATAAAATACAATATGAAATAATTAATGTAGTTGGCAGTGTCATTCTTCTTGCAAGGCCCCACAAGAAGGAAATTTTATCCAACACAGTTACTTTGTCTAGATATACAGACACTGTTAGAAACAGGAAGAAAGGATTTAGTACTTAACTACATTAAATGCAGCTTCAGTGATCTAAGAACTTAACTTCACCATTTCTAAAAGTTCACTATAAATAGATCTAATAGTGTGACAGCTTGCATTACTCAGCTGATGTGTTTAAAAAATAAAAGCATGCAGCTGTGAGAATTCTTTTAAGAAGAAACTATTGTTTTAACAGAAAAAAGGTATTTTTAGAAAAGCTAACTTTCTAATAAGCTTTATGCTGAGCAAAGAACACCATGCAAACACAAAAGAATCAGTTGAAAGTTTCAGTGGTGCAACAGGTGACACACTTACCAATAGAACTTAAAAACTCTGCCTGTACCAGGTTTTGGTACCCACCACTTAGCAGATTCAGTTGAATTAAGAAGTTTTTTTTTTGTTGGGGTGGTGGGGATAAGGAAATGCAGTGTGTACATATATATATATATATATATATATATATATATATATATATATATATATATATATATATTAGATAGATGGATATAGATACATATATTTGATAGCAACAATGTATGTGCCCCTCCAGTCTTGTGTGTTACAACAGATAAAATGTGTGATATTATTTTTGGGTAAATTTTTTCACATAGTACACATACATAGTGATACTGCCTCTGTTAAGATAGGTCTATCACAAGATGCATGTGTGCCTGTGTTTGCATGAGTGCTTACATACACAGACAGACACACACACACACACACACACACACACACACACACACACACACACACACACACATTGCATGTTTGGAGAAATGTATTTATTTATTATTTATTTTACATTTGTTGACCGGGACTGTCCAACTGAGCTAAATCCCTTTTTCAGCGGAGGCCCGGGGAGAAAGGCTCCAATACAGAAAGTAATTTAATAACAGTTATTACACTCATAGCAATATACAAAAAGGTTACCATTCTGGTAAAGTCATTGACAAGATTAAACAATACAAATCAAAAAAGATAAAAAGTGTAACACATCGGAAGTTAATTGTTTTAGTTTCAGTAGGATAGGCTAACAATACTAAACAGAGTAAAGACAATACTTTAGGAGAATTTCTTAGGAAGTAAAGAGAGTAAGTTATTATGTTAGGTGGTGTGTAATTGTTATACAGTTCAGAGTGAATTGGTTGTGGTCAAGGTGGTTGTGAACAGTGGCAGGTCCAGTGTTTTTTAAAGTAGTCTTTGGCAGCTAATTTAAATTGTTTGGGGTGAGTAGTCATAGCTATCAACTGCTTAGCTCAAGAATCAGGGAAAAACCAAAAGTAATGAGTGACAAAAGCACAGAAATCAGGCACAGATTTTAAATACTGATCTTATATACATAAAAACTTGTTAGAATAGTAGATTTTGTACTAGCATGAATTTTAATAAGGATATGAGGTCAGAAATTCTCCTAAAGTATTGTCTATACTCTGTTTAGTATTGTTAGATAGCCTATCCTACTGAAACTAAAACAATTACCTTCCGATGTGTTGCACTTTTTATATTTTGTGTTATTCGCAGATATAATGCAACAAAAGCTACACTAAAGACCATGTCAGTTCACCTAATGAATGTTTTTGTGTTGTGGAGGAAACCAGAACATTTCCATAAAATCCAAACAAAGACAGGGAGCATACTCGTATTCCAGAAAGAAGAAACCACAGCCAAGTATTCTACCAGTTATCTGAGCTCTGAGAGATGGCACCACAGTGCCAGTGCTCAGTTTCTTTCACCTACACTTCCCAGGTCATCAAAGAGAAGAACCATTTATATAGATAGATGATGTTTGACTGTGAAGATAAAATCCAAACAAAGACAGGGAGCATACTCGTATTCCAGAAAATAAGAAACCACAGCCAAACCTTCTAGTTATTATCTGACTGAGAGATGATGGCACCACAGAGCCCGTGCTCAGTTTTTTTCCACATCCACAGAATAGATGATGTTTGACTGTGAAGGAAAGTGAAATAAATTATTCTTACTATTCATATTATTGTTATTATTTGTGTTATTCACAGATATAATGCAACAAAAGCCACACCAATGACCATTTTACACTATTTACAAATACTATGTATTGTGTGTCACTGTGTATGTCAAGCCAGTTCAGTGACTTTATAATTATAACATGACACCAGGGCTAAGTATTAATTCATAATTGTCCTAAGCCTTTGCACTCATTATTTACAAGCACCATTGACTACATACAGGCACCTCTGATCACTGCTTGTAATTTAAATTAATAGTCATAGCAAAATATTCCATTTTGCTTCACACAAATGTACACAAAAAACTGCAAAGCTAGATTAATGACAGTTTAACATAACCACAATGGCAGTGTGATTTTCATCTGTAGGTGACCTCCATATTCAGCAATTATAGCCACTTTTGACTTTGCACAGCTCACAAAACTCATTATATAAAAATAATGTCCAAAATAATGTATTTCAATGTTGTTTCAAACACACAAATAAACAATAATCCTGCAAAGCAAAATTAATTACTGTCTATCCGAAGTAAGCAAAAGCAGGGCCAGTCACCTTTGCCCACAGACAGCCAAATACACAGTAGTTACAGCTATTTTGACCGTGTACACCACAGCTGCCTGATCATGATAAACATAATGCCATAAGTAATGTATTTCAGGTTTGTTGAATATAAGCGGTAGCAATATTAAATTATTACAACTTGTTTTACCCAAATACAGAACTGTAGCTAGCTCATCTAGTGCCCATTATGTCTACCCAGTCTGGAACCTTTCAACTCTAGGTTGAGGAACAAAAAATGTCCTACATCAGGACTAAAATAAAATCTTGTATACTTTTGAAAAACGTGCTAAATTTGTAGTAGTTGTTACAACTTAAACCACACATGAGTACTGAAGGACTTCAGTCCTGACCTCAAAAGCATTATCGGTATTCAGTTCTCAACTAGCATTAAAAAATTCCAGTATGGAAAAATTAATGCCAGTTCTAAATTACTCATCCATCTGCCACTCCTGATTATGACCCATAATATCTTATATCTGGGGGAGATGTACACTTGTTTCCTAATGGCTCCCAGCTTGCAATCATCTGCAAACTTGGTAAGTCAGAGTCCCTCCATGTTGGCCTGGACTTCTGAGAAGTAGATGCCAAATAGGAGGGGACCCAGGACTGATCCCTGTGGGACTCCACTCATGACTGGTCAGCAGTCTGACTTGGAGTCTGCTACTTTCACACTGTGGGTTCCATCTGTGAGCCAATTTGCAACCCATCTAGTGATATAGGGGTTGATGCCTAGTTTGCTGAATCTATCAATAATTCCTGAGTGGGGAATGGTATCAAAGGCCTTGGCCAGATTGAGGTAGGCTGTATGAACTGCCTTGCTGTCATCCACAGCTCTGGTGACTGACTCCAAGAAGGTTGAGCAGGCATGATCTACACTTCACAAAACCAGATTGCATGGGATCCAGAGTTTCAAGATTCCCTTTATCCTTGTTAAATAGGTCCATGATGATGCGCTCCATAGCCTTACATATCAGACTCATCAGGCTAATGGGGCAATAATTCCCAGGGTCTGTAGTCACTCCCCCTTTATGGAGAGGGATGACTATAGCAGTGCGCCATTCTGTAGGGACAAAGCCTGAGGTGGGGCTGTGATTGAACAGGGCACACAGGTGTTGTGCCTTTTCACTTTGTATATCATGTAGAACACAGCCAGGGATATTGGTGGGTCCCATGGAAGCTGTATTCTTGGACTCGGACAATGCAGCTTTAACCTGTGCTGCAGTAATGCTGGGTATTGTGATTGGTCTTTTAGTGGAGGAAAGAGGGGTAAAGTTGGCACTGAATCTGTCAGCCAGTATGGTGGCAATATCTGTTGGCTCAGTACAGGAGGTACCATTGTGCAGCACCTCAGAGCAAATCTTGGTATTGCCATGGAGATTCTTGATATAACTGTAGAAGGCTTTGTGGTTGTTTTTAGTGTCTGCTGTAATTCTGCCTTCATAGCTAACTTTAGAGGTTTGGATGAGGAATCTCCTCTTTTTGTTGAGGCTAATAAAGGAGTTTTTCCAGTCTTGGGACTTCACCTTTTTCTGCAACACTTTCTTCCTTCTGTTGCAGAGTTTGTTAATTGGCTTCCTTTTTTGGAGGAGAGCTTCTTGGCTCTGTTGGGTATGGCTAGTTCAGTGCATTTATGTACGTGTTCGTACAGTGCATTGGTGTATGATTTGGTGGTCATGCACCTATTTTCTATTTGCATGGGTGCCATGAAGTTAGCCACCTCTGTTTTTAGGAACCCAAAGTCAGCTTTGGAGAAGTTTTTCATGGTGGTTACCTTTGCTGGGATGTGGGTGAGATGTGGATTTCCATGGTAATTAGTTTCTGGTCAGATCTAAGCAGGGAGGATTGACTGTTGGTGTAGAGCAACAGTTGCCCATTTTAGTAATAACCAGGTCAAGGATGCTGTTTCCTCTAGTGGGGGTAAGAATGAGCTGGTCCAGGGCATTGGAATTAATGAATTCCAGGAAGTTTTGGGCAAGTGTATTGGTACATGAGTAGTTTTCCCAGTTGATGGAGGGGTAGTTGAAGTCACCCAGTATGAGAGTGTTAGGTTCAACCCTAATAGTTTCCAGGGTGCTAAGGAATGTGGAGTGAGAGTCTTGGGACATGGTTGGGGACCTATTGCAGGCTACGACCTGAATTGCCCTCTTACTCACTGTTAGTTGTACCTGAAGTATCTCCGATGTGTTATGCTGGACTACTAGTCTGGAGGTGTGCATTTCCTTTATGAATATGGAGACACCACCACCTTTGGAGCTTTGGTCCATGTTCTGGGGCCGAAAGGTTGGAATGAGTTATAGCCTAGTAGCACAGGAGTGCTTTCTGCTGCTTTAAACCACCTCTCCATTACAGCACAAATTTTGATGTTCTCCAATTTTGAGGAGGTATATATATATATATATATATATATATATATATATATATATATATATATATATATATATATATATATATATATATATATATATAGGACTATTTCATAATGTAGACCCACAGTTTGTTGACTGCCAAAACAACAAGACGAAAACGCCATAATTTTACAAGCACAAATTCCTGGAACATCATATTTCCTCTCTGGGAAAGTAATCACTTGGCCACCAACAATAATATCACAAATGGTAGAAAATTACACCCATGAAAGTGGTGGGCTTTGCCCCCAATCCCCCCTACTTAAATATACCAACTCAGAGATTGCACTACAGTGGAGAAAGAGCACAGTTCACCATGTTGGCCAAGTGATTACTTTCCCAGAGAGGATATACAATGTTCTAGGAGTTCATGCTTGCAAAATTACAGTGTTTTGATCTTGTCATTTTGACTGTCCATGAACTGTGGGGTCAATGTTATGAAGGGGCCTCATATATATATATATATATATATATATATATATATATATATATATATATATATATATATATATATATATATATAGTTTACCACCGTTTAATCAAATACCCTGCAGTCGAACCCACCAATGCTCGAGTCGAAATCCCAAAGTTTTGCATGTCGAACGGCCAAAATGTCGCATATAACATGAAATGCGACATTTTCGACTGCTCTACATCCAAAATGAGTGCTAACATGGGTCTAAAAGGGGGAGCGGGATTGCTGTTCGATGCATTTGCATTTGGTATTTTCCAGATTTGCTGCACTGCATTCGATACACGGACGGTCGACATTGTGTCCGTCGGCTAAATGGTGGTAAACCTATATATGGGTCCACTTCTTAATTTCAAAAGATCACAATCTCAAGATTCATAATATCGAACCCAGTATCCCGAGGTTGTGAAATCTCGAAATTAAGAAATAAAAAACAAATAAACATGACAACTGCTAAAACCATGTTTTTGCAGGGGGGCAAGCCCCCTAGCATCCCCCACACCCCCTTCAATTTAAATATGCTAACTCCAAGATTGCGCTGCAGTGAAGAGTACGGTCATGTTCCCATTTTGCACTGTATAGCCATGTACATTACTGTTCTCTTCACTGTACAGCGATCTTGGAGTTAGTATATTTATATTCAGGGGGTGTGGTAGGTGGTAGGGGGCTTGCCCATCTGCAAAAACATGGTTTTAGCAGTTGTCATGTGTATTTATTTATTTTTTTTTTATTTCTTAATTTCAAGATTTCACAACCTCGGAATTCTTGGTTTGATATTATGAATCTCAATATTGTGATCTTTTGAAATTAAGAAGTAGATCTATATATATACATATATATATATATATATATATATATATATATATATATATATATATATATATATATATATATATATATATACACACATATGTGTAAACATTTTTCCTAGTGACGTGAGAATATACATTATATATATTAAAAATGCAGTCATACATTATCAGGATCAGTAGTCTTTTGTGCAGATAAATCCAAAGTAATAGCAATCTTCTTCTGTGTTATCCACATAAACAATTGTTCTCACCTTCAGGTTCCCTAGCACAACAGCATGTGATTGATGTTGGTTTATTTATTTTATTTATCTTTATTTGACATTTTTAACCAGGTTAGTCTGACTGGGAAAAGCCCCTTTCAGTAGAGACCCAATGAGAAAAGCTCCAGTATTACATTACTTAGACATTAATCAACAAAGACAGTAAATTACAAAAGAAGAAATAATACAATTAAAAACTAACATTCTTAGTGCATAGCTACTTCAGTTTTTACAAAAGAATACATATTCTTAAGTGAATACAAATGCACTAGTAACTGAGAAACTTATCAACAGGGATTAAAGGCGTGTAAAAATATTGTAAAAGACAAATAGAGACCAGATTTTAGCATATTTGAGGAAAGTTGTAGTGAGAGAAGAGAAGAATATAGAAATAGCACAAGGTAAAGAGTATATTGTGAGGAGAGGACTACTAAAGTATATGGTTAGAGGTAGTATAGAGTGGAAAAAAGTAAGCGGAGTAAGGACTAGAAAGGAGGAGTAAGGACTAGAAAGGAGGAGTAAGGACTAGAAAGAAGGAGTAAGGACTAGAAAGGAGGAGTAAGGACTAGAAAGGAGGAGTAAGGACTAGAAAGAAGGAGTAAGGACAAGAAAGGAGGAGTAAGGACTAGAAAGGAGGAGTAAGGACTAGAAAGAAGGAGTAAGGACAAGAAAGGAGGAGTAAGGACTAGAAAGGAGGAGTAAGGACTAGAAAGAAGGAGTAAGGACTAGAAAGAAGGAGTAAGGACTAGAAAGGAGGAGTAAGGACTAGAAAGGAGGAGTAAGGACTAGAAAGAAGGAGTAAGGACAAGAAAGGAGAAATAAGGACAAGAAAGGAGAAATAAGGACAAGAAAGGAGGAGTAAGGACTAGAAAGAAGGAGTAAGGGCAAGAAAGGAGGAATAAGGACTAGAAAGGAGGAGTAAGGACAAGAAAGGAGGAGTAAGGACTAGAAAGGAGGAGTAAGGACAAGAAAGAAGGAGTAAGGACTAGAAAGGAGGAGTAAGGACTAGAAAGGAGGAGTAAAGACTAGAAAGAAGGAGTAAGGACAAGAAAGAAGGAGTAAGGACTAGAAAGGAGGAGTAAGGACTAGAAAGAAGGAGTAAGGACAAGAAAGGAGGAGTAAGGACTAGAAAGGAGGAGTAAGGACAAGAAAGGAGGAGTAAGGACTAGAAAGGAGGAGTAAGGACTAGAAAGGAGGAGTAAGGACAAGAAAGAAGGGGAACAGGTAGGAAGCCATGTGAGGACAAGTATGGTATTTTCTGAGATGGAAACAGTTAATGTAAAAGAAATATAGCCTATGTTGGGTCATAGCAGAGACATGCCCATGATTTGTGGGAGTAGTCTTTAATTGCTATTTTAAAGGTGTTAGAGTCTGTGATACTTCTGACTTCTTGGGGTAGTTTGTTCCATGCATTTGTTATGGAATAGCTATAGAGTAGTTTACTAATATTTTTGTTGGGCATGTAGACTTGCAAAGGGTTCTGTTGAGAGCTGCGGAGAGAGTGATTGGGGGTATAGGGCTGGATGAGAGTGGAGAGAGAGGGGCAGGAAGGTGGATGATATAGAATTGCATGAGCCAATAGAAGCTGTGGTATTTGGATTTGGTGGTGAAATTCAAGCTATTGCAGGTTTCTTAAAGCAATACAGTGGTGGGTACTGTAAGGTAGGTTGGAGGGAAATCAAGTTATTTTGTTATAGGTGCGTTCTAGTTTAGTTAGAATGTTAGACTGGAGGTTTGTAAGAATAGGGGATGCATATAGCAGTATGGGGAGGAGATAGGCTTAAGCAGGGGAGAGTCTGGAAGCATTTGTAATGTATTTATTATGTCTATAGAGCAGACCTAGTTTTTGATGGGTCTCATTTATGCACTGCTGAGTGTGTAGATTGAATTTGAGATGGCCATCAATAATAACACCGAGTAGTTTGGTATGGGGTTCAGCTGAAATAATAGTATTATTCTGGGAGAAGACAGTGAAGGAGTTCTTGAAATGGTATAAGGAGGTGGGGATGAACAAGAAGAGTTTAGTTTTCTTAGGGTTCAGGAGTAATTGGTAGGAGGTAAGCCATCCTTCTACAGATTGGAGAGATTCTTGTGTTAAGGTATGAAGATGTGTGATATTGTCAGAGCTGGAGAAAATTGTGGAAACATCGGCATATTGTATGATAGTAGAGAGTGGACAAGCAGAGTGGAGGTCATTAATAAAGATGTTGAAAAGTAGGGGACCAAGGATGGAGCCTTGGGGCACCCCTGTTTGTGCTGGAAGAAAGGGAGACTGGTTGCATATTCATTTCACAGCCTTGAATCTATTAGAGAGGTAGCTGGAGAACCACAACTTAGTAGAGTTAGAGAGGTTGAGGGAAGCAAGTTTGGAAAGTAGTAACCTATGTGAGATGGTATCAGATGCCTTTCATAGATCTAGGAACAGGCAGGAAACTAATTTATTGTTATCATGTCCTTTTGAGATAGTATTAATAAAGGACGTCAGAGCAGTAGTAGTAGTACAGTGCTTTGACCAAAAGCCATGTTGTGTGGGGGTAAGGAGATTTTCTTGGAGAATATGATCAAGAAGCTGTGTGTGGATACATTTATTTAGACAGGGGAGATAAGATGGAAATAGGTCTGAAATTTGAAGGGTCTGTTGCTGTACCGCTTTTATGCAGTAGTATAACATAGAATTTTTTTCCAGATATCAGATACAGAGCTTTCCTTGATGGATCTATTGATTAATATAGAGATAGGAAAAGCAATAGAATTAGCAGATATTTTTAGGAATTGAGGGGGTAGGTTGTCAACTGATGGAGAGCATGTTTTAAGTTTGGACAAAAGAGTTTTGATGTAGGATGAGGGAACTGGTTTAAGAGAGAAAGTGGGGTACTGGTAGTGATAGCTGTTGGGGTGTAGGGACTAGTATCGGTTTTGGTAAGGTTGCGAATGGAGTCAATGAATAAGGAATTTAGAAGTGTAGCTGTCTCAGAGGGGGAGCTGTTGGGCAGGGATTAGGGGGAGATGGACACCCAGGGTGCAGCAAATTATTGACAGATTTCCAGAATTTTTTGTGGTTAGAGTGAAGTTTGTTAAGTGCTTTATGGAAAAAAACTTTGTCAAGAATGACCTTTTTTTTAGTTAAATTGCGGAGCTCTCTGTAGGTATAGAAATCAGAGATGGATATGGATTTGTTCCATATTTTCCATGCACTACCTCTTTTACTCGTTAGTGTTTTGGTGTCTTGTGTGAGCCAGGAAGCATATTGAGTTTTAACCCTTAGTTTCCTGATTGTAGCTAGGGAATTGAGTGTCTCAAGGAAAATGTTGTTAAAGGCAAGAACAGCATTTTCAAGGGGGAGGTTGTGGAGGAAGGACCAGTTAACTGAAGAGAGCAGGCTGTTGAAAGTGTCAGGATTGGACTTTGAGAGTTTATGGCAATCTTTGAATTGATGGAATTTGTGTATTTGAGGTGAGTGTCTAAGTATGTAGGTGGGATGGTGATCACTAAGCATGTCAGGTAGAATGGAGGGGTTATGCTACAGATTGGGAGTGGAGGTGAGGACCCAGTCTAGTGTGGAGCTATAGTTGGTGTATGTTTAATTGTGTTGTGTTTGAGATAAGCTGGGGGAAGCCAAAGAGGTTAATGGTGGAGTTAGGTGATTGTGAGGTTAGAGTGTTCCAGTTAATGCTTACATCTCCCAAGATAATGGTCACATATGAGATGTTTTGTGAGATCCAAGAGAGAAAGTGTTCTAAGGTAGGGATGTTTCTTCCATGGGGAATATAGATGGAAGCAATAGCACATCTTTTGTGTGTGTTTAAAAGATCACTATAAGGATTTTCAGCAGGATGAAAGTCTGGGGGAGTGATAGAGTGGGGTTGTAGGGTGAGTTGTTTAGAAAAGAGGATAGCTATACTTCCACCTTTCTTTTTGATATGGTCGTGCTTTAGGTCATTATATCCAGGAGGAAGTATTTCAATATCAGCAATGTGAGGCTTGAGCCAGGTTTTAGAGAGGCAGAGAATATCAGGGGAATATGTAGATACCCAAGCATGGAAAGGGGAGATTGTGTTCATGATACTTTGAATGTTCATAGATACTATAGTTAGGTTCTTTGTTGAAGTGGATGTAGGAATGTGAGAAGAATTAGTTGCAGGGTTGAGGAGGTGCGAGGGGTAGACTGGAAGGGAAGAACAAGGGGTGGGTCCAAGGTTGGGGTGTATGTCACCAGATAGAAGTAAGTTGAGTATTAGTTTTCTGAGGAAGTCGAAGTGGTTATTATGGGGATGACATCTTGGTTTGTTTATGAGAGGTAAGGGAGAGAAAAGAGATAAAATTTATGTAATGATGAATTAGGATGCATAAAGAGAGATGGTGTTATACAGAAGGAATGACAGTGAGAGTAGTTGGATGGGGGAAATGTTACCTTTTTATAGTGTATATTCAGTCCTATGAGCATGGTGAAGATGGAAATGAGGTGTGAACTCATTAGAATTGCTGAATCTAAATTATTGGCTCCATGCCATAAATGTAAACATAATGCAGGCACTCCGTCAGTGTTTCTTGCTAATGGATTGCAACTGTGAATGATTACTGGTAGGGAGAAGGAAAACACAACAGCAGTTCAGACTCCCTTAGTTCCAGTGGGTGTGTCAGACAGGTTAGACTTACAAAGTATAAAAGTAATTGTATCCAGGTTTTAAATGTACTGTAAGTAAGCAGTTCACATTTCCCATTTTCTTTTCAGTAACATCTAACCTCCTCTGCATTTGTTGAAAACTGTATATTATTGCCATTTAATATTCTCACACATTTTAAGGAGAATGATACAAAATGCCTTACTGAATAAATGTCTGAAATTACTGCTTAGAAAAGAGAAGAATGAACACTGTGCAGAGAAAAGACAGAGCTGCATTTCTGCAAACAATAGTCAAAAATGTTTGCGTGATTACTCATTGCAATACATCTGACATTAATACATGTACAAACAACACAGAAGTGTACAAGTGACATATGTCTTGTTAATACTGTGGATGATTTTGGACTTGCTTGTATGCACAATGATTTTCATTCTCTGCTGCAAAGCTGTTGCTGTGGCAAAGAGGGATAAGACACCCTTACTGTAATTTTAAGGTTTATTGATGTAAGAGTTCAGATCCATACTTGTGTAAAAATCTTTCATGTGTACTAACGAATCACTGTCATTTCACTGAAAATTTCTGACATAGGGTCCAAATCGCCAAAAATCCATTTAGCCGAAAATAGTACTGACAGTGTATCTGCCCTTTTCCTCACTGTAGTGCAATCTTGGACTGAGAATATTAAAGTAGGAGGGTGTGGGGGGCACAGCCCCCCAAAATGGGGGTGGGAGTGTAGCTCCCCCTCAGTACAGTTTAATATTGTCTAGTATTGTTTTATATTGAGCAGTCTCTATTAAAAGGGTAAGTAGTTTATAAACTGAGTAGGCGGGGGGTTACGCCCCACACACACCACACTACTTTAATATTCTCACTCCGAGATCGCAATACAGTGGGGGGAAAAGGGCAGATACAATGTCAGCACTATTTTCGGCGAAATGGATTTTAAGCGATTTGGACCCTATGCCAGAAATTTTCGGCGAAATGGATTTTCAGCGAAATGTCATAGACCCGTACTAACATATATTCTGTAGTGTTGTTTATTTTATAGATTTCTTTTATGATTTATGCCAGTATCTGTGCTGCTTGGTGCAAACACAAGAAACAGATAAACACAATAAATATCACGTAATGTACTTCTTTGATGTCCAATACATTAACAACATCTGCAAATCACCTTTGTGTATAGCACATCTGCTCAATTCATTGATTTAGACAGCATATGCTATCTGTAGATTAAGGTTCAAGTTCCACCTTTGTCTTTTAATTATGAAACTTAATAAACACTGCTCACAAGACTAAAACAAGTTTAGCTTTGCTTGTCTCATTTGTGCTTTGCTTACCATTGCGCAAACCTAGACTAATACCCTACACAGGAAGCAGACAGAACACTTGCAGACAGGATTCAGTCATTCTCAATTTCAAGAAGGATATATTGTTGCATCTTTTGCTTTCCACTGTGCGAACACTATAAGTGGCATTGCACGGTGGTTAGCAACCTTCCCTAACACCTGCAGGTCTAGGACACCTGCAGAGATGAATCACACAGTTGACACTTTCAAAATGGATGCCTTCTATGAAGTATATTGGGCACCATGCAAACATGATATGCGATGTTGTGCAGGGGTTACCACACAGAAGTTAATGAATAGTTAATGAATAGGAAAATATACAACTGTTGTTTAACTAATATTGTGAAAGCAAGTGTAAGAGTAGGGCTGCAATACAGATGATCCTGGGTTCCAATACAGTAAGTTTCAAATATTTTTTGCTGCTGTTCCTTTTCACTTTATCTTAAGTATTACATAAAAAGATGTAAACATAATTATAAATAAGTATGTATAGCAGTGGAGCTCAAATGAATTATATGTATGACTGAAGATATATGACTGTATTTGTGCTATCTGGCCTAGGAAGGCCTTCAGATTTCAATAAGACTCATACACACAATTGAATTTATAAACCAGGACCTTGTCGTCACACACATACATGGTTAACCTCTCAATCTGTCTTGTATATTTATATATAATTTATGAGTACGTCTGAAAAGTACTTCTTTGGCAAGGATGGAAAAATCACCACTTTGGAAGAAAATATTTTATCTCTTACGCAGAGGTTTGAATCTCACATTGTAAAAATCAATTTTATCATTGTATAAAGCCAAGCCAAAATGTTTCAGGTCATAAAATTAATGCTCCCAATACATGTCTGCAAATTTAAGTCACCTAACAGTTCCAGCAGCAAACAACCCTCAAACTAATGCCAAGTATCAGATTAAGATTCCACTTTCCAAAACTGCTTTCCTCTCTGTTTGCTACTGTGGATCTTCGCTTAATGTTGCACAAACATGGTTGGCAGCATTGTTCAGGTTTGAATACTACCAGTAAATGCTATAACACACATTGGTGGGAAAGCATTCTTACCTATTGCTGTTCTCCCTGGTTGGACATGTCTGGTGGTAAAAGTGAAGGTAGGCAATTTGAGGCACAGAGCTGGGGTATTGAAAAGTCCAGAATCTTCAATGGACTCCTTCTAAGGCACCACAGCAGATGGCTTTTGCAGGGGAACTCTACTGGCTTCCAGTACAAATCTGAGGTGCAGAATAGTCTGGCTAAGGCTGCCTCCAGTGTGACTGGCATTCCACATACTGTAGAGCAGAGTTGCAATTAATTTAATTACCTGAAAACGTGCAAGAGGGACACACTCAGCCAATGGCTGGATGAACTCAGGACTGCTTTCATCTCACAGCTGTGTAGGTATACTGATAACCACCATTTATAGTAGATAGAAACCTGCATATAGACATGACTGGCATGCACAATGCTCTTCTATTTGCTGCACAGCCAATGTAGAGATTACAGTGAATAGAGAGGCCAATGCTGAGTGCCTACAGAGACTGAGGGAAGCAAAGGGTATGTATGCAACAAAACAGAAGTAATATTTTAGCTTTTCAATTTATTTTTTTGCTGTACAGTTGTAACAAAGTAAGTCTGCATATCCTAACTGTAAAAGCAAGCATGCATGCATCAGTCTGTAGCACAAGCCACAAGCCAACTGTAGAAGTCATTTTGGACAGCATATTAATTGTATGTATTTAAAGTAACAATGTTGTATAATATCAACAATGCATTGTTACAGATTGTTAACTATAACAGATGAGATGTACATACTCAGGAGATGAGGGACATGGTCATGCAACATGTATTAAAATGCAAGTCTTAATGTTAAAAGTCATGTGGAAGCAGTTCATTTACATCTCAACTGCATGTGTCGAGGCATGTGGATGTAACCTAGGTGTGTGACATGTGCTACATGAACCAATAAACTTATTATTTCAATGTGTTTGGAGTATGAAGCAGTTTTGGCAGTGTAACCATCATATTATGTGTGTACTTCCTGTGGCAGCTACCACATATACACATTTAAATGCAGTCTGAGAAAATATACCTCTGAATGTAGTATAGCATCATGCTATGAATTTTATTTATTTATCATTTGTTAACCAGAAAAGTCCAACTTGGAACAAAGTCAATTTTCAGCAGAGGTCCGGGGAGAAATGCTCCAGATGCATGTCTTTGTAACATGGGAGGAAACTGGTGCACCCAGAAAAAAACACAGACGAATGCAGGGAGGACATGCAGACTCCACACAGAAGGCACTCAACCCAAGAATCAAAGCAGAGAACCTCTTGCTGTGAGGTGACAACACTACCGCTGCACCACTGCGCCATCTGATATACCATGAAATGAATCACAACATACCATGAAATGCTCCTTGTGCAACACATTTGTAATACTTGTATGACAGTACAGAACCACAACTCACAAACAAGTGCACCGTTAACATCAAGTCATAAGTGAATTGTTGAAAACTTACATTTCACATCCAACAGTTATACAATGGCCTGTTAACAATGTAAGTATCATCTGTGAATCAGTTACTAGGTTCATAGACTTTACTTGGCTAACCGCCCTGAATGTCCATTTTACGCTTGGTCAATAAGTCAAGGTCAGAATCAAATCCTGTACATTGTATTTAGGAGGTAGAGAACTTAACCAATATGCCAAATCCACTTTCCATTGCACTGATTTTGACAGAGCCCTGTTGTTAGAGGCAAATTCTAAGAAGTTTTTTACAATTAGCAACAAATGACAGTTCATAACACTGATGACTTAATGTACTTTGTTCTAAACATTGTGCAATTAATACATCATTATTCTTGGTAATCTCATAAGGAAATACATCAATGAATGCACTAACATCACCTGCCCACAACAAAAACATAACAAAGTATCATAACACAGTTCTAATCACACTTTGTATCTACTTTGCAGCATGACACACACAAAGAGCTGTTAAATAAGGCATACTTGCTTTTAACCCGAATATTGTGAACAAAGCAATAAAAGACATACATCACTGGAGTCGAAGATATGGAATGCATGTCAAGTTCCTCTTGCCCTGTGCACAAACTGGTGATACCAGACCATAATTCAAAACACCACATCATACAATACACACTTGAAGGCATAACCTGAGCAATGTGTTGCAAATACGTCTTCCATTAAAGGAAGTACAAAAGTTCCCATGTCTCTCTGCAATCACAAATGTTTACATTATGCCATAATATAAATATTATTCCTCTTGGGGAAGCAAATCTTGACATAACATTCTGTTACACACTCAGTAGTTACATCTTACCAGGTTCAAAAACCTAACTATATAACATCAATTAAGCAGAATTGAAATACTGTACCTCAACCACTGATGCCACAGAAATAACTGAATCAGGTGTGTCCTGAAGCACATATATGCAGCAGTTACTTCAGTATTGTGTTTGAATGGTTATGGTTGTCCTAATATGTAGTCTGAGGCCTCAAAAAATTTTAGCCCCGTTAGTATTCAGGCAACTGTGAATGTGAATGTAGCCTTATTATCATCATTTGAGTAAGGCTGTCCTTTCTATCACTGTTGTTTGACAGACATACATTACCAGATTCAAATCCTTGCCTATCTAGGTCCTCAGAGTAGTGAGCTGTGTATTAATTGCTGCTGCCAGAGGATAATTTAATGTATGGGTGTCAGAGTAGTGAGATGTGTATTAATTGCTTCTGCCACAGAATAATTTAATGTATGTGAGTCAGAAGGGACTCACTTCAAGGTCTGACCTAAGTAATGTTTTGAATGGCCATGTATCCCCTAAAATATCTTTTTAGGGCTCAAAAGCCTTTAGCCATGATACTTTTCACACAACAGTGAGTTAGCCATATCACCATCTGTCGGTAAGCCACTCCTGTCTGTCACTATTGTTTTGCACATATATATATTACTAGATTTGAACAGCTGCATATCTAAGCACACCTAACATGAATGCCTGCATTAACTATGTGTGCCACAGGAGAAGACTTACACAGAAGTGTCACAGAATGCATATTTGAATGTGATGATGTAATCAATGTGCTGAAAGGCCTATGTTTGGCCTAAAAGGGATGTAAAGATTCGAGGGGAATGTTGGATTAGGCAGTGTGCCATGTCACTACACGTACACACATATTATGTTGGCCTTGCTAGATTTAAACATATGCCTAAATCCACAGTATAGAGAACTGTGGACAAACTGCACATGCCACTGCCTCAGGAGAAGTTTTACTACAAGTATGAACATATTTTAATGAATGATAGCATTGTTGTGTTGCAACACTTATGTGCGGCTTAAAAATTAATGAAACGGTAGTTTGAGGCCTCTTTCTGTGTGAAGGTTTTACCTGAATGAAGGTATACACACATGGGTTGGGTAATCCAGTCATCCTTGTCACTGTAGTAACGTACTCTCAAACTGTTTAGTCACTGCCATATTTGAACACCTGCCAAAGCTAGAGAGCATTGTACCCACCTACAGCACTACAGAAGTCTTACTTCAAGTGTGAAATAGAGCACATTTGAACAATGACCTCTTCAGTGTGTTGCTCAGCAGATGTTTTGGCTAAAGGGGACTGAAACTGATGGGGGAACCATCCCCTGGTGTTCATTTACACATCACATCTGCTGGTTAAGCCACTGCTATGTAACACTATTGTCACATCCACATACTCATACTATGTATTTATTTATTTGTTTATTTGACATTTGTTAACTGGGTTAGTCCAGCTGAGCCAGAGGCCCATTTTCAGTGGAGACCTGAGGAGAAAGGCTCAATGATAAAACAATATTCTTAAACATACAGAGAAAGCATAACATACAAAGAAGTACACAGTGAAAATGATGCAATATGACAATTACAGTAGTACAATATGATTGAGAACTAAAATAGCTTTTTCATGAAAAACAAAAACAAAAAAACAAAGTTTATATTTGTGCAGAAAAGTGGCATCTTAGATAGTTTACGATAAATATTTACAACTAAGTCTATGTCAGTATAGGTATGGGTTGGAGAGAGTTGAAGACCAAGTTAAGAGTTTAAGTAAACAAGAAGGAAATGTGATAGTAAACAAGAGTATAATACAAGAGTATTAAGCATGAAGAAATGTGACAGTAAACAAGAGTACTAAAGGTCAGAGCAGGACATTATGCTGCTGAGAGAAGTAGTGGAAACTGAGATGTGTTATTGCCTGATGTAAAATAGGAAATAACTGCAAAGTACAGATAGGATACAGTGCAGAGTAGTGTAGGGAACAATTACTGGAGAAAAAAACAAATAACAGAAGGGGATAATGGGATGTGTCATGAAATTAGTATGATAAAGGATAATTATAAAGGGAGTTAAGGGGAAAGAAAAGAAGTGAGTGAGGTGTTTGGGGAGAGATGTGAGGTGGGGTAGGAAGGGCTGAGAGGGTTTAGGTAGGTTCATGGCAATACTAGTCAGTCATTGCTGGATTTTAACACATACCTATCTAACTATACAAACTAGTGTACCTTGTATCAACTCTTGGTGCCACAGGAGAAACCTTATTACAAGTCTGAGATAGAGTGCATTTGAACAGATGACCTCACCAATGTGTTATAAAACAAATATTTGGACTAATAGGGAATGAACTCGGAGGGGAAGCACTCTCCCAATGCATTTTTTCCTGATTGGAAGTGTGCCCATCTGATCTGTTGGTTAAGCCAGTCCTACCTAGCACTACAGTCATGAACACACTCTCATACTAGTCAGGCATTCCTGGATTTGAATACCTGTCTATCTATGTGCAGAAGCTAGGGTACATTAAATCAACTGCAGGTGCTGCAGGAAAAATCTTATTATAAGTTTCAGACAGAGTGCACTTGTAGTGTACATCCCATGTTTGTATAAACAGAATTGTGTCTTGACAGGCAGACAATACAGCAATGTGTTAAGCATAATGCATTACATACTGCAGAAATAACATATACATCACTGCAGTAATGGCCATTGAGTTAGCATGAATGATATCTAGGTATCTTAAATTGTGCTGTATTGACTATATGTATGATGGATGATAATTATAGTCATCAAATAATAGAGTCTCACCCAAGCATTACTGACTGTTCAGCTCAGAATCACTGTATGCAGTTCTTTATTAGTTGGAGCACCATTGTGAAGTTTTTGAAATGTGTATAGAGTGTAGGTTCATAGGGTCATAGGTGCATACTAGGCTAACGACCACTAGGGCCTTTGTAAACCTAACAGTGCAACCCAAGTGTGATCCTCAAATTTGACTCATACAGGTGGGGATTTGCTGTCTGCCTCTGTCTATCAGAGACACAGGAGCCAGTCTGGGGTGAATTTCCAATTACCCAATCATTGTTCCAGGTTGTGCTTTAAAAGGAATAGGGTGAAGCTTTGCTTCACATAGATGGGGAGCCAGCTCCAGAGAATAGGAATTCTCTGAGAAACATATCTGTCTCTTCAACATGTCCTGTTTATGTCACACTGTTCAAAAGGTTCATCAAAGCAGGGTCCTGAGATGCCCTGAATGCCAGGTGAAAATTACCTTTCAGAAGTCTGTATGATAATGAGTAAAGTGACATAACTTTGATGTGGTCAGCATAGGACATTGCGTTTACTCCCTGTATTCTTTTGTATGGAACATTTGTGGATGTTTTAGTTGCTGCACGCATCTGGTCATATAGTAGGGGGAATTATACTTTCTGATTGGTCTAATTAGGGCCGAGTACAGTTTTATGATGACCTCCCTGTACCTACATGCCATGCGTTTTCTTATAAGTTGAGCAACATAGAAGGATTTTCTTACTACCTTGGGCACATGCTGGTCAAAGACTAGACTAGGTTACTATCCATATGAGTTCCCAGATGCCTGATCAGTGAATCAACTTTTAAGGGTGTTTTGTTAATAACATAGTTAACTGGGGTGACTGACTTCCCAAAAGGTACTATATCCATTTCTTAATATTGAGTTTTAAATCATGGCTTCGTCACTAAGTGTCTGTCTGTATTAGGTGTTCTCATCTTGGGGAGATTCAATGGTTGCTGCCAATTTGCAGCCATCTGCAAAACTGGTCAACTTTAGGCCTTTGACATTGGCTTTAACATCTGAGACATAGATGTCAAAGAGGAGTGGGCCAGCACAGAACCTTGGGGGACTCCACTAGTGATGAGCCTCTTTGTGGGTGTGGCCTCACCGATTCTAAAATCCTTGGTCCTATCAGTGAGCTAGCTTGCTCTCCAGCATGTTATAAAGGGGTTTATACCTAGTTCCATAAGTTTGTTGACAATGCCCAAGTGAGGTATTGTATCAATTGCTTTAGCCAGATCTACATAGACAGTATGCGCCATTTTCCCATCATTCATTACCTTGGTGACCTTTTCAAAGTAGTCCACCAAATTCAGTAAGCATGACCATCCTTTGACAAAGCCAAACTGGGATGGATTTAGTGTCTGAAGGTCTTCTATGTGCTTGTTGATAATTTCTATGATAATTCTTTTCACGGATTTGCAAATAAGACTAGTCACACTAATGGGTCTGTAGTTCCCAGGATCTGTTAAAGGTTTTCCCTTATGAAGCAGGATGACTGTTGCAGTCCTCCATTCACATGGTACAAAGCCTATCTGAAGACTGTAGTCAAATAATGAATCCAGGGGTCCTGTTGAGTTGTATTTTAGATTATTCAGGAGGTATGCTGGGATGTTATTGGGGCCCACTGAGGCTGTGTTCTTGGCTTTAGTGAGTGCAGCTAGTACATGCTCCCTAGTTATAGCTGTAGAGGTTATGTTTGATGGTATTTTTGAGGGGATGGTTGGGGATGAGAGGGGGGTAAATTAGGAACTGAATTTGTCTGGTCGCAGGTTTGCTATATTGCCAGGCTCAATACATGTGGCACCATTAACCAACAATTCAGCACACTGATGTGTACTGTCCTTAAGGCTTCTGACATAGCTGTAGAAGGCCTTATGGTTATCTTTCATTTGAAGTTGAGTAACGCAAGTCACCACACCACAAATCAGGCAGTTTGAACCGTTTATTTGTAAAGCACTTTTCGTCTCAGGCAATCCCAAGACTTCTTCAGACAAAGTACTAATACACATGCCCTTTCTTATAACTTCCACAATTAAATCAAATGGCACACCATTGGTTAAAACCATCAATTCATTAAGTAAAAAACAGCTCTAGGTCAGGGGCCACAAGACGTTTTTTTCACACTGGATTGTGACCTACTCTTAGGCAGTAAAGCATGTCTTCACATGAAAGTTAGCTTGAAATGCATGACAGTTTTCTGCAGGCATTACATTTTAGCTTAGTGATTGAAACTGTGTCATGCATAAGGCGAATGTAAGCAGTCATTTTTGCTTATATTATACTATAGCAATAACCCACGCTTGGTGGTAATAATGCTGGATACCCACGTTGGGCGTGAGATCTTAGATTTATGCTTAATTTTTAAAAAGCTGTAAACCCATTTAACATTTAACATAAGAAGAGACAAAAAAAAAAAGCAAGAAAGCAAGATCTCCGTTGCTTTTTACACATAGTGTCTAGCTAAAGGAAGTTTTAAGAAAAGTTTTTTAAAAAAAAAAAAGCAACGTTTCGTGGTGTTTTTTAATGTTATGTGTCTTTAACATAAACTTTTTTTTTTTTAGCAAGACAGTGTTTTTAAAGAAAGGATAACCTGGAAACCTTTTTTTTGACTGGACCTTTTTATTAGTATATAACATAACGCCAACACTGCACATTTTGGAATATTAATAGGGAGTCATGGTATAATATATTATATTGTGCTGTGATTTGCTCATAAAGTGGCGGGCTTGTGGCCCCTGACCTAGAGCTGTTTAGCATACAGGCATAGCTTTGACAACAGCTGATCTAGATGATTGTTGCTGTTTAGGAAGATTGCTTATATGTGCCTCAGCATAGGTTAGTCTATGTTCGTTGTGTACATGGTTTTGACAACCTCATGTGCACTTGTATGTGAGAGTTTGACCTCCAGTTTCATTGCTTAAGTATACTTCTTGCACACTGTGACTGCTTCTTTAAGGAGTAAGTGGTTGTCAGTAAACATAAGACAATTGTTACATTGCCACAAGCTGCCCATATCCCCCAAACTGGTTACAGAGAAGTTAGGAAATTGCATATCTATACTGTCATGTCCTTATATTTGTGAGCTACAAGGAGGTGTTTTATTGGGGTTAACAGGCTTTTAAGAGTGCATTATCAGAGCAGATTGTGCTAAACAATACTAAATTCCACTAACTTTAATGTTTACACAATACTGAATTTGACTAAATCTGTAGATATTGCCACTTGACTCACAATTAGATACTCTAAGCTTCTTGAAAGACAAGGTATTTAAGCTATATTGCTGCTTTACAGGGTGTAGTTTTATGAACTGTACTGTCTAGTTGTTTGCTACTGTATAGAACACTGCTAACCAACATAAATGTGCAAAATTTATAGCTAGTAAAATGACTAAACTATGAGTCCTTTTGTATATTTCCCAAGTCAGACTGATCAGGTAAACACCTGCTGTCACAAGATGAATATCAGTCCTCCTAATGTAAAAACACAGCAGAAGAGACCCAGAAGTGCAATGCTACCATAAAGCACTTTTAACAACTAGCTGGAAATGAGTGCAATGCACACATAAAAGCAGGAAACATTAGTTGTCACTCAAAATAACAAGTGCGATTTAGCCATCAAAGGTAAAGTAAAACACTTGCAGAATGCAGGCCAGGACTCCAGACTTTGCTGAGCTTCACAAAAAATGAGCAGGTGATAATATGTAGCAAATGAGGTTTACTCAAGAGCAATATTGGTTTGCTGGGTGGGCAGTCAGTATCATGGGTCTGTTGAAAACAATGGGAGGGAAGAGGATATAAATAGCTTATACAACAGCCTATGGCAGTGAAAGAGGGGAGGGAAGGACTTTGGAAATATGATTATCATAAAGGGGTAGAGGCCAGAGACACAGCCTTATCATAAAACAACAGCAATTAAGGTGGGAAAAACAAGCAAGCTATCTAGAGAGTTAAATAATAAAGGTAATATGGGAGCTCTTTTAGAATCTGCAGCTTAATGTGTTAGTGGGGGATGGAACAGACACAGAATGCAATCGGGTAAATGATAAGCAGAATACAAAAACACTGAAATGGACCAGAGAGGATTCTCTTACTATTGTTCTTCTACGGCAGTTTAAGGCACCAGACTATGCAAAAACTGCCAGTAACACTGTTTATGGAAAAAATGCAGGAACAAATTACTAAAGGCTCAAAATCTCACAGGAGTACACAGTTCTGCCAGAACTGTGACTACTCAAACTACAAGACTATGGGCCAGCAGCCTCAGTGGTACAAGATAACATCACAGTTTGCTTACTAAACAATCTAAACATGGCTTAGCAGAAACAATTAGCATCCTTTTCAACCATAGGCTGAGAACTGGCTTTGTTTCAGTGGAGTGGACAACAGCAGCAGCAGTAAACCCCTTGCACAAAGTGGAGCATCAACCAACCCTGGGGACTATAAACCCATACGTCTTACCAGTCTCATCTGCTAGGCCATGGAAATAATCATCATGGACCTTATCAACAAGGACATAAGTGACCTTCAAACTCTACACCCAAACTAATTTCTCTTCATTAAGGATAGATCATGCTTATTAAACCTAGTAGACTTCTTTGAGAAAGTCACCCAACTCCTGGATGAAGGTAAGACAGTGCATACCACCTATCTCGATCCGGCCAAGGGTTTTGACACAATCCCCCACTCAATTATCATTGAGAAACTCTACCAGCTGAGGATTAACCCGTACTTAAATAGATGGTTAGCAAATTGGTTCATTAACAAAACAAAAACTGTCAAAGTTGGTCACTCAACCTCTACCACCATAAGTATATGCAAGAATATGTAATCCAGAGTAAATTAGATGGCCTTTGACTTATCAAGTTTGGTGATGATTGCAACTTGCATCCAATCACCGAGTCCCTCAATGATATTAACATATTACAGGAGGGGCTAACACAGACAAATGCTTACTGCTCAATTGCAAAAAAGTGCCATTATTATTGCTTTTTGCAAAATCCAGTTACCACTAATTACAATATTACCAACACCCCAATCTCAAACCCAGTGGTGTGAGAGGTTTACTTTCAAATGCTCGAAAATCCCAACCGCGAACAGTGATTTCCATGACGCATATCCTCGACTCATTAATATTAAGTAGGTCGTAAGTTTGACACAACAAGATCGACAATGTTCTGTCAATATTAATCCTGGCAGCTGCCATTGCCAACCATGCTTCGTGTACCTGTCTTGTGTATGTCCTTCAGAATGGATGTACACATGAACATCGACATTCCGACTGTCACTCCTACCATGCTCGAGGAGGAGTCTGTCGTGTAACTGAACGCCAACATTTTGATTATAAACCGGTGTGAGACTTGTGAACACAGGTAGATATTGACCTAAACTTTAAACACCATGTGTGATGCCTGGGCACTGGCCCAGTAATAAAGGAGCCTCAGTCCTCACCACTAGCACCAGTTTGGGGTGTCCGCATTGGGAGGATAACAAGTACACACACAGTAAAGTACAATTTTCCTTAAGAGCACACAGAGATCACAGTCAGTCTCGGGCTGGTTTCTCCCTTTCTCTCCATATCCCTAATAAGACTCCCCACTGGCACAGGTATAGGGTAAAGATCTCAGCCTAGTGATCAAGCCAAAACCTCCAGCAGCGTATCCATCCAACCAGTGCTTTGTGTCCCTGCCCAAGTAGCTGACACACACACTTTGAGATATGAGTTATATACAAACACACAGACACTCCTGGGGAAGGCTTGCACAGGTTCTCCAGCTATGCCCCCTTCTCTCCAGACTATAAGGTAGAAATTACTGCCACCGACCACTATTTATTAGCTACTAAGGCCCTTGCCAAAGGGAGTCCAATTTTACTGTGCAATATTATTATTATACAATTAATAATTGTGATCCATGGCTAAGGCTATTCTGGAGTGACTTAGTACAGTATCACCAAATACATGCAAAGTACTTTAAGAGCTTAAATTATCTCTGTACAAAACAGCCACAGTTGAAAGTTTTAAAATATTTAATAATAAATAATAAAAACACAAGACAATACTCACCAATTCAACACAATGACAATACTATAGGATAGTCTGACATAAATATAGAAAACAGCTAGACTAATCTGGCTATATTCTATCTACCTCTAAGAGAAATACTAAGTTCTAAATAACTTTAATTACAGAGCAAATTAAGTGCCTGGTGAGTTGTTGTCATATCCAGAACAAAATACAAAATGCTATTCTTTTTTTCTGTCCTTAAATTGATAATATACAGTACTGCTGAGTCATTACAGATTGCATCATTCTTGTCTCTTATCTGATTATGTTTCCCAGGCTCATACATTTCTTTTTGTAATCTACACCTGCAGGAAGCCACAGCAATAAAACACACTGTACATGTAAAACCTAGTAACTATCTATTGTCTTAAAACAATAGAAAGAATTTCTAGCCCAGACATCCTGTCTCCGAGCTTGAAATCAAACAGTCATAAAATCCTTTACTTATCAGCTTTCTTCCAGCAGGGTGCACTGTGGTTACATTTTTTAAGCTCAGAACATAACACAGTTGTAAGCCTGTAGATCATATTAGTATTTACAATGACATTGAATTATTTACAAAATTCTATCTAGCTAGGCTGGTAGCCTTCACACCATATTTCCACATTGTGCAGCTCATAAGTCAGGACATCACATCCAGGTCTGAGGATGTTATAATGCCACTGTACTAAACACTCATCAGACCACTAATAGAGTGTAATGCTCCCTTTTGCGTGTACCTCACCTGACACCTGCAGCAGCTGGAGAGATCACAGGGATTGCTCAACAAGAAAATACAGGGCTTACAAACCATGCCATGGTGTACGTGGATAGACTGAAAGCCCTATCATTGCATTCTGTATGATATAGGCTGCTGAGAGGTGACTTGTGCCTGGCCTACAGGCCAGTCTCTCACCCTGCCCTGATGGAAATGCTGCAGATCTGCAAGTCTAATTGCACAACAGTAACTCAATCTAGGGATCTTAGCATAGTCTGTGACATTAACAGAACATGCCTGAAGGACAGCTATAGCAAATGACATCAGCAAATTCTGTTGAGAAGAAGATGATAATAGCAGCGTCTGACATGGTGGTGTAAAATGATCTGTCTAATGTCGATCAACTGAACAAACGCACGCACCCACCACACACACATAGACACACACACACACATAGACACACACACACACACACACACACACACACACACACACACACACACACACACACACACACACACACACACACACATTGACTGCAGTGAGAACAGAACTCCTACCTAAGTACACCAACTAGAGGCCTCCATATTTAATGCAAGCACCACGGCACAAATCTGACTGGAAGAGTGTCAGACAAAACTTTATAAGTGATGACATCATCAATGTCTGGTAGGAGAAGTTGGTAATCATGGTGTTCCACATGCTGGTGTAAAATGCTCTCTTTAATGCCAACAAAGTGAACACACACAAGGTGACTGCAGTGAGAACAGGGGTGGCACAGTGGTGCAGCAGTTATCTTTATTACCTCACAGCAAGCATCTCTCTGGTTCAATTCTTGGCTGGGGTGTCATCTGTGATGAGTCTGCATGTCTTCCTTGCATTCGTGTGGGCTTCCTTTGTGTACTCCAGTTTCCTCCCACATTTGAAAGAAATGCATCCGGAGCATTTTTCCCTCAGCCTCCACTGAAAAATGGGCTCTGGGCCAAGTCAAACTTTTCTAATAAACAAATGTTAAATAAATAAACATACAGAACCCCTGACTATCTAAGTAGACTGGCTAGATATCTCTGTACTTAACACAAGTAGCACAGCACAAGTCTGACTTTTACAAGGCTACAGGACAATTTACTGTGGATGACATCAGCATTGAATGTTTGAGAGAAGATGTTGGTAGGTCTGTCTGAAATGGAGAGCAAGCCATGTACACCTCTCAAGATATTAATGTTCTGTAGAATGATGAGTGTTTACATTCTGGTATTTGCTCTTGTGTTTCCAATGTGCAGGTATACTTTATGAGACAGCTTTACAAACTATATGCAAACAACTCTCCACACTACTACAGTTAATGGAAAATCTGAATGTTTATTGCCATTATAAAGATGCGCATAGTCTATAAGAAAACATGTATATTTGTGAATATTTGTGAATAGGGTGGCTGCAGTGGTGCAGCAGTTAACATTGCTGCCTCACAGCAAGAGGTTCTCCAGTTCGGATCTCAGCTGGGGTGCCTTCTGTCTGGAGTCTGCATGTCATCCCTGCTGTCGCATGGGTATCCTCTGGTGTTCTGTTTTTCTTCCACAAACCAAAGACATGCTACAGGTAGAATGGACAGTGTAAACTGGCCCTAGGTATGTGTGTGTGTGTGTGTGTGTGTGTGTGTGTGTGTGTGTGTGTGTGTGTGTGTGTGTGTGTGTATGTGTGTGTGTGTGTGTGTGTGTGTGTGTGTGTGTCTGTGTGTGCTTCTGTGGAAGGTTGGGTGCATGGCTAGCAATTTGACACCATAAAACTCCACTGCCAATTGTTCTGTGGACTGTTATACCAATGTGGTGACCCCAAATGGTAAAAGAAGCAGAAGTTGATATATTTGTGAACAAGTACTGACAGACCAAGTTTGAATGCATGGTGGAGGTAACAGATGGCTGCAGTATAAATTTGTATTCTTTTCTTAAAAACTGCCTTCCCTTTGTTTGTGTTTTTACATGTAATTTCATGGGAAGAAGACTACATGGACAACAACCATAAGTAATACATGCTAATGTAAACTTTCAGTAGTGCATTGCCTAACAGCTGGTTTTCTCAATCGATGGCAAAGTGTTTGCACATGTGAGATGTACATTTCTACTGCTTTCCCTGTTTGCATGTAGTTAAGCAGTGAGCAAAGTGAGCCTCATTGATACATTTATGAGATGTCTGAGTACTGAGCATATGAAACATTCCTGCTGCTTAGCTGATTCTGTAGTAGCAGCTGTAAATGCACTGACACATATCTTTTGGACCCCAGAGTACATAAGGTTGGAATCCAGGTGTATGGAATCATTTTGAATGTGTAGTTATAATGTAATGAAATAATTATTTAATCTACATTCAGTGTGTGTTAGTGTTTAAGCTGCATTGCACAGAAGTAACCGTACCACTAAAGAGCCGTTCACTATCGCTTGGCATTGGTGAGTGATGCCAAACTCCGTGCAAACACAGAGAAAGAAAAGTGAAGTGTTCCATTGCTCTTTTTTTTTCATATGTTTGTTGTGTATGATTCTATTTTGTAAACAGATTAAGTTGTTAAAATAGTGTAGATAGGAAAGTGGTGAAACATGGGACAAGCGTGGAGGCGGATAACAAAGGGAAAACAATATTGGAATTTGCAGGAGGGAGGTAGGAAAGAACCATAGCTATGTATTTCTTCAGCAGTGTAACATGAAAATATGTGCAGAATATTAGCTGAATTTGGATCTGTCACTTCAACAAAGAGGGGAGACAGCAACTCAATCAAGTTGTATTGTGAATTAGACAGAATCAAGTGTGTTAAGAACACACTTGTGCAAACAGCTATGTATGGGACAATACTTTTTGTGTGGGACAGTGCCCACTTTTTTTTTACTTCAGTAAGAGAGGAATGTTGGGTGAAGGACATAGGTGTTTCTGTGTCAGATAAGTAGAGTAGGTGAGGAAGCAGATGAAAACAAACAGGATAAACAAGACAAGCCACAGGGATGGTGAAGGTCACAAAAAGTTGAGGGACACCAGGATTGGAGTTATGAAGGGGACAACAGATGTCCATGTCTGTCAAACATGAAGAGAGTGAGAATCTAGTCCTCCCCCACAGGGCAGTCATCACCATCTCCTTACTCTGTTGACCACTGGATTTGAGATAAAATACTTTATTATTGCAATAATGCATTTTATGTCACATATAATGGTACTAATGTTATCTCTTTTTTTTTCCTCTTACCCCAACCTTTATCTCTCTTTTTTCTTTTTTTTTCTGTGTCATCAAAATGTTTCCGCAGTAATAAAGTATTTTATCTCAACTCTTATATTTACATACACGCACGCACATACACACACACACACACACACACACACACACACACACACACACACACACACACACACACACACATAACACACACACACACACACACACACACACACACACACACACACACACACACACACACACACACACACACACACACACACACCTGTGGAAGGCTGGCATAAGGTTAATAGCTATGCTCCCCCTGCTCAGACTATTAGGTAGTTCCTACTGCCACCAGGCAACTCCTATCAGCTACTAAGGCCCTTACCAAAGGGTTTCCAATCTTACTGTATAATGTTACTATTAATCCAAATGGTAGTCTGACCAAAAGCAAAGCTATTTAGGAGTGGCCTGTACAGTGTCACCAAATACATATGCAAGTATTGTAAGTAGCTTAAATATGTCTCACAAATATCAGCCACAAAGATAGGTTTAAATATATTTAATAATAGATAATAAAAGGACAAGACAATACTCAGTAAATCAGCACAATGACTTCAGAGTTCAAAATCAAATGAAATAGTTTAAAACAGCATTTCAGGTCAGTCTCAAATAAATACAGAAAACATCTAAACTAATCTTTCCTATCTATATCTAAAAGAGATACTAAGCCTTAAATCTTAATTACAGCAAGGCAAGTGCAGAGGGTGATGATAAGTGAATGTTCTTGCTAGGTCCAAGACAAAATACAAAATGCCCAGTATCTCTCTGAGAGGGAGTTCTTAAATTAATATCAAATATTACTGCTGGGTTCGCTTGGATGATATCACTTTTTATCACCTGACTTCAGTTCCCAAGCTAAAACAGAAACTGACAGAATTTAACATCTCTGGTTTAAAAATACATATCTCTCAGATGTTTGCAGATCTCGAAACTCATAAAACAACAACAAAACACTTACTAAACAATGCAGAAGACACCCTAGTTCTAGACATCCTGTCTCCTTGCTGCATTGAAACTAACTTTTATATCACAATCATTAAACAATTTAATTTCAACTTATTTTCTTTAAGTTTTGCAAGTTAATCTTCTATATTCCAACAGGGTATGCTGTGGTTACATTCTTGAAGTTCAGTACTGTACAAACCCTGTTCGATACATACGTCTATATAAATCATATCAATATTCACAAATGACAGAGAATTATTTACAAAATTCCAGCTAGATGGGCTGGCAGTGTCACAAATACAGTTACTTAACTTCATACAATAACATGCTTAACTAAAAGAGGAGGCAATGTATATTCAATTTATGTACCAAACAAATGCAGTTTGTGTTTTAAACAGACACAGGAAATGCAAGATTGCATCTACATATTCCTTTTAAAACAAGCTGAGATGAAGTACTTTGATGGCAAAGTTCCTGTTCTAATTCAGGTACAACTGTATTAAAGTAGTACATGGTTCAAGTAGGACTCAGACCCTTCATTTCATTGCTTTAGCTACTCACAAAAAGCTACTGAAGTAGCTAAGATATGGCCATGGTGATGGAGCATTGTCTATCATAAAAATGAGATACACAGAAACAGCTGAAAACAGAGAAAGTACATCAACACACTTCATCTCAAGCTAGGTGCAGGAATATATTCCTCCCCCACAGAGAGGGTACAACTCAGTCGAAGTGCTGGGGCTTATTCCTACCACAAGGGGGGTGGAAATCAGCAGCAGAACCTCATTCTAAGTTCAGGACCATATTCCTCCCACCACAGTGGATGTACATCAGCAGACAACACCTCAGGCCATGTACAGGAACATGTTCCTAAACCTAGAAAGGAAGCACATCAACACACATCACCTCAACCCTACGCAGGAGCATATTCCTTCCTTTTCACCCCATGGAGGATGTGGATTGACATAAAAAAACTTAATTCCATCCTGACCCCTACCCATGCAGGCAAAGTGCATCATCAAGACACATTGCCTCAATCCATGTATATCATCAAGGCATATTACCTCTATCTAGGTACTGGAGCACATTCTGCTTCACACTGAGGACGTACATCAACACACTTATCCTTATTTCCACTCTGCCCTTCCCCCTAAAAGAAAGTATATCTACACACATTACCCCAACCCAGGTATGATAGCACATTCCTCTCTGCACAGAGGAAGTGCATTAATATGTAATTATCACTCCCATCCAGGTGTTGTAGCCCATTCCTCCCTAACTCAACATGTCAGATAATGAGGTAAAAAGGAGAAAATAAAGTGTGCCTCCACATTCTCCTTTTTAAACAAGAGCTCAAATTAACTGACATATCAGTTTGATGATTTGGAGGCAAAAGTGATGGTGAAAGCTCAGCAGCCCAGCTCCAAAGATGGTTTGCTTTGGCAAGAATTAAAACAAAACAGACCATAATACCATTTTTGCTACAATACCACTAAGCTGTTGAAACCACTGACAGCTGCCTTCTCCAATATCTCCGTTTTTATGTCAGAATCTCTACTTCTCCTAGTCCTTTTCTGGTCTTCTTGTAGACAGTGTCTTCCATCTCAGTATTTATCTGCTTGTATCTTGATCCATCTCCATTACAATAAGCAGATCTTCCAAATGTGGAGTTAAGTGACCATGCTTGACCTCCCATTCTAAGAGATAGAAGTGCTAGTTCAGCCACTATAGGTTGAAATCCATTTCCAGTTAACTGTTTTTTTAATACATTCTATTCTTTCCTTATCTTGGAATGTGACAGAAAGAAATCTTCCTAGAAATGAGTGTTTTGTTTATCCCACATAACTAGTTTTTAATTGTTAATTTAACTTAGTAGCTATTCTATAGATTTAAGTGATTCCATGACCATCAACACAAATCTAGACAAGGAGGATTTCAAACTGCATTGGCCATCATGGTAAATTCTCTCAAGTTCAACTGAATTTTGAGAAGATAACTGATAGCCTCACTGATTAATAAACTCAGAAAATAATTCAGGATATGTTTTGTATGGTGCTGAAAATATTTATATTTTTCATTGTTAACTGTTTTGCTGGTCATTTATTTTCTCTTGTATCTCTTAATTAGATCTTCTGTTTTAGACAACCTTCCACTTCTTTACTAACTGCAGTCCTTTGGATATTGTCTTTCCTAAACTGAGCAAATAATATACAAGAAATGTTACAAACCTGATCGGACAACCTAGATGCCGCACTGTGTCTTATAACTGTGCCAATACCAATCACTATGTCTTATACTGGTGCCAGTACCAATCACTATGTCTTATATTGGTACCAGTACTAATCACTATGTCTTATACCAGTAACAGTACCAATCACTATGTCTTATATCGGTACCAGTACTAATCACTATGTCTTATACCAGTAACAGTACCAATCCCTATGTCTTATATCAGTACCAGTACTAATCATTATGTCTTATATCAGTACCAGTACTAATCACTACGTCTTATACCAGTAACAGTACCAACCACTATGTCTTATATCAGTACCAGTACTAATCACTATGTCTTATACCAGTAACAGTACCAATCACTATGTCTTATATCGGTACCAGTACTAATCACTATGTCTTATACCAGTAACAGTACCAATCACTATGTCTTATATCGGTACCAGTACTAATCACTATGTCTTATCCCAGTAACAGTACCAATCACTATGTCTTATATTGGTACCAGTATTAATCACTATGTCTTATACCAGTAACAGTACCAATCACTATGTCTTATATCGGTACCAGTACTAATCACTATGTCTTATACTGGTGCCAGTACCAATCACTATGTCTTATATCGGTACCAGTACTAATCACTATGTCTTATACCAGTAACAGTACCAATCACTATGTCTTATATCGGTACCAGTACTAATCACTATGTCTTATACCAGTAACAGTACCAATCACTATGTCTTATACCAGTAACAGTACCGACCACTATGTCTTATATCAGTATCAGTACTAATCACTATGTCTTATACCAGTAACAGTACCAATCACTATGCCTTATATCAGTACCAGTACTAATCACTATGTCTTATACCAGTAACAGTACCAATCACTATGTCTTATATTGGTACCAGTACTAAACACTATGTCTTATACTGGTGCCAGTACCAATCACTATGTCTTATGTCGGTACCAGTACTAATCGCTATGTCTTATACCAGTAACAGTACCAATCACTATGTCTTATATCGGTACCAGTACTAATCACTATGTCTTATACCAGTAACAATACCAATCGCTATGTTGTATATTGGTACCAGTACTAATCACTATGTCTTATACAAGTAACAGTACCAATCACTATGTCTTATACCAGTAACAGTACCAATAACTATGTCTTATATCAGTACCAGTACTAATCACTATGTCTTATACCAGTAACAGTACCAACCACAATGTCTTATATTGGTACCACTACCAGTTACTATGTGTTATATCGGTGCCAGTAACAATCACAGCCATGGTCTACTAGGAGGAACATTCTTGTAAATATACTCTGTAATTTCTGCTTTGAGGATGTTGTTTTGAATTTATGGAGAAGTGGATTATCCACTGCATTTGTTCTTTTTTCATACACGTCTTGTGCTTGCTATATAGGGAGTGCTGTAATTGTTAAAATAAACACTTAAAATTAAACTAAGAACCACATCTTCACAGAGAAGCAAACTGATTTAAATACAAAAGTTAAACACTTCCATCCACATATAACATAAAATACTTGAAACTGTTTGTATGCTATAGGAGTGAATGAGATTTCTCCCTTCAGGCCAGTAATGCCCTCAATGCAAACATAACTTTATTTATTTATTTATTTATTTATTTATTTATTTATTGACATTTGTTGACTGGGAAAGCCCACTGGTTCGAAAAAAAATGTTTTTGGTGAAGGCCTGGGGAGTAAAGCTCCATTTACCAATCCAAGAAATATTTAAGACCCTATTATATTTGCAGAAGTATCCAAAAGGTTTTTTTATACAAATTTTCAAAGATTAGAAATATATCAAGTATAAGGTTTTACACAGTTCTAGAGCATATACAATTTTTAAAGGTTAGTAAAATAAAGTGCAAAGGTTTACTTAATTTAGTTAGGGTTAGTAGTATACCTCCTTATTAAAAAAGTGATGCATGTCAACACAATGGCTCATTATAACCCAATAATGAGATTGTGAGAGAAAAATGCCAAAAAATACAAAAATACAAAATAAGATGTGTAAAATTTTGATCTAAAAGTAATAGGTGTCAATCAGATTTACAAAAAAAAAAAAGGTGCAGTGCTGTGGACCTGAAGGCTAGAACCCAGATTGCTCTCCTACCTGGCTGCTCCATTTTTTTTTACAAAGTTCATTTATTGGTTAGATAAGCTCATAATGGATAGAACTGGATGAACAGGCTACTCATCTAATTAATTCAGGGCTGCTACAGGGGCGGTATTAGAAGGAAGGTCTGGAATCATATTCCTTCAATGGGGGGGGGGGTTAGGTACATGAACTTGCCAAGAAGTAATTGTATTCCTGATGAAAATTAGGGGCATATTGAAGCTTGTGTCCACAGCGCAGACTTCATTTAGTAGATCTAACAACTGGAGATGGATTAGAAACATATCAAAAATGTCTACTCTTCCATAGAATGACAGCCACAATGTCTATCTTTATTTGTGTCATGATGTCTAAAGTTGAACAGGTACAAATAAGCCTTCAGGTTCATAGGTGTCTGCTAGGCTAATGACTACATGGGCCTTTTTAAGCCTAGCCATGCATCCCAAATCTATGACAACTTATGATACCCTTGATAAGTATAAGCAGGGGCTTGGGAGATGAACCATTTACAGGCTGCCTTGTCCATTAGAGACACAGGTGCCAAACCAGGTATGAAATTCCTGTTCCCCATCTAATTATCCAAGTTAAACATGAATTGGATTAGGAAGGAACTCTTTTTCACATGGATGGGGAGCCTATTCCATAGATGGGGTAATCTCTGGGATGCATATCATAGGCAAGGTTTAAGTCTTTAGAAAGGATAATTCTGGTGCTGTTTCTTTTGTGGATATGCAGGAGGTCCATCAGACTGGGGTCTGACCATGTATGCCAGGCATAGATCTCCCCTCAAAAGCCTGTAGGAGACAGAATACATGGATAGGGCCTTGGGGCAGTCTGCACAGGACATTTTACTTAAGCCCTCTATTCTTTTAGTAATGAACATCTTTGGATGTTCCAGATGCTGGATATGCCAGGTTAGGTACTGCGATGCCCATGCACTGGCCCAGCAATCAAGGAGCCTCAGTTTTCATGACTAACACCAGTGAGGGGTGTCCACATAGGGGAAGGATAACAAATACATGCACAGTAAAGTACAATTTCTCTTAGCACACAGAGTCTGGGTGGGGCTGGTTTCTCCTTTATCTGCTCTTTTGTTTCAAAAAAATACAGTATTTAAATTGATTTTAACTGTGTGGAAGGAATATTAACTGAACTGGAAGTTAGTCAGTGTTTGCTGAATTTTGTTATTTGCTAGTAATTACAGGTGTGGGGGTAGTCACATTCTTTGATTTCCTGTCCTTGCCTATTTAAGTGGTACAGTGTGAAATATTTTCTGCTTAAAAACCTCAGTTTTGGCCGGCTAAGAACTTGCTGTATTCAACTGGACGTATAAGAGAATTTAAGTACCTTTATCTGCTCTTTTTTTTCCAAAAAAATACAGTATTTAAATTGATTTTAACTGTGTGGAAGGAATATTAACTGAACTGGAAGTTTTGACTCTGCTCTTCAGTTAGTCCCATCCACCCTCCCTGTTTTTGTTTTGGTGTTAATCTTAGTGGCCTTGCAACTGCCCGCCCCTCTTGTAAATTTGTTTGGATACTCCTTCTGGGCCCATCTCATTTGCTCACTCAACTGAGTGCAGTGAGATCATATTCTGATTTCAGGCACTCCTACTGTGTACAAAGAGAGCATCTGGGAAACAGAAAAAAAAAAATAAGCTTGTTTCCTGCCTTTCCTGTTAAGTGGTATAGACTATTTGTAGGTTTCTGAGCCCCCAAGTCCTTCTGTGTTGGAGGGAAGCCTTCTAGCTTAGTTTTTTCTTCTTATAACTAGCCAGTTTTCTAGTTTCAGCACTCAGATCTGCTTCTTTGATCTCAGCACTTGTTCAGAAAAAAAAAAAAAAAAAAATCATCTGCTTTTACTGTACTTGTGTTTCTACCTACTTTTTTTTACCTTTGCATCATCTTAAAAGTACTCAATTTTATTTATTACTGCTTGGTGTAACTCATTCTAAGCCTTTTGGTTTAAACACTTGGGCTTCGGACCAGTTGTTGTGCACTGAGAGGGTTTGTGGTCTGCACTGTAGTGGCAGAACAGGTAGCTTACATCCTTCTAGGTTGGGAACTGCTGATTGAGGGCTCAATGTCTGTTATTCTAAAAGTGTATTAATTCTGGTTTAAGCACTTGGGCTTTCAGGCCAGTTATTTTACATTAAGAGGGTTCATGGTCTGCACTCTTGTGGGAGGAGAGGCTGGACTCTGCCCTTCTGAGCTGGGAATTTCTGGTTAAAGGCTTATAGTGCATGCATATCTGAACTGCTTCTTACTGAAGTTGGTGCGCCTTGTTTGCTGTGGCATAGACTGGATTCGGGCCTGCTGGATCTAGCTTTGTTTGTGTAACTTGAGCACTAATCCAGGCATTCTCTAAAGTATTCAATTGTATTTATTACTGCTTGGTAGTAACTTGATTAAAGTGTAGCTATCATTCTAACTCTTTTGGATTAAGCACTTGGGCTTCAGACCAGTTGTTTTACATTAGGAAGGTTTGTGGCATGCACTGTGGTGGCAGGACAGGTAGCTTTCATCCTTCTAAGTTGGGAACTGCTGATTGAGAGCCCAGTGTCTGTTATTCTTAAAGTGTATTAGTTCTGGTTTAAGCACTTGGGCTTCAGGCCAGTAATTTTACATTAAGAAGGTTTGTGGTCTGCACTCTTGTGGGAGAAGAGGCTGGACTCTGCCCTTCTGGGCTGGGAATTTCTGGTTAAAGGTTTATAGTGCCTGAATATTTGAACTGTATCTTATTGAAATTGGTACACCTTGTTTGCTGTAGCATAGACTAGATCCAGGCCTGCTGAATCTAGCTTTGTTTATATGCTTGTTGTTTGTTTGCTTGTTATTTCCCTGGAACGTTAATTCAACCTAATACGCAGCTTCTCAGTGCTTCTGTGGATCACTAGTGATATCTGCATTGCCTACTGTACTTATTTCCTTGTTTCACTTGAAAGAAAGTTACTGTTTGTCGTTTTTGCATTTAAGTTACCTGTAACACATTGCACTTAAGTTACCTGGCACTTGCTCACTAAAGCAATTATATAAGTCAGCACTAAAAATTAAAAGCACTACACCCTCACTCCCCACTGGCCCTGGTTTTCAATTATTAAGGAATTCCCAATATTATTCTAGCATGTCCAAAGGTCAGTTGTCAATCTCCTCTCCGGTCCAGCTGGTGAATCTGAGAATCTTGAGGCAATGTTACAACTGCCTCATGTACACAGACAACCCTCTCCTCCTCCCAACAAATTCCAACACATGTGAGAGATGCAACCATATAGCCAAACTGGAGGCTAAGCTCTCTCAACTCAGTACTGGCATAACCAGTCAGGAGGAGAAGGAAACCACACTTACTACAATTCCAGTCTCACATAGACCTACCACGACAGCAAACCAAACACATAATCACACAAAAACATACTCGGAGGTTCTAAATAAAGATCTGCCGAAGCAGCAAAGACCTCCAAAGCAGACACCCAAGCAGCCGCTACCCCAAAACAAAACACGTGCAACACATATCTCACAAAGCCAGTGTGCCGAACAGTCACAGCCCTTAAGACTAAACACACCTGATACACTTGTAATAGGTGACTCTATTGTCAGGCACACTGACGTCCCGCTCACCAGGCTGAACAAGGAGAGGGTCACGGTGAGCAGCCTGTCGGGCGCTAGGATCCGCCACATAACACAAGCACTCAGGTCACTCCAAGGCAAGTACAAATATGACTCAGTCATTGTCAATGCTGGTGTGAATGACCTGAGACGTACCTCCCTGGACTACATGAAAAGAGACATAAAGGAGCTTTCTGAGCATGTAGCCCAGGCCGGTATGACCCTGACCTTGAGTAGCATCTTACCCTCACCAAGAATGATGCCACAATATGAAGACAAGATGATCAATTTCAACAATTGGCTTAAGTACTGGTGTCATTCAAAGGGGATCCAATGCCTGTCAGCTTGGGATGATATGCTTGACAAGCCACGATGCTTCGCTAGGGACGACATGCACCTGTCACCCCTGGGCTTTCGGATATTGGCAAAGGCTCTTGCTACCCCCATAGTGCCTTTTTTAGGCAAGGCTCAAAAGACAAACCCACCTCCATAGGTATCACAAGGGATAAGAAACAAAGAGTAATGCTACTCAACGCCAGAAGTCTAAACCTCAAGATGCACGCACTTGAAACTCTCCTTAGCATGGAGAACATCGATATCTGTACAGTAACAGAAACCTGGTTCAGGGCTCCCGAGAGCACCCCAGCACTACCAGGTTATACCTCATACCATGCTTTTCAGCCCCAAAACTTGGACCGAACCACAAAAGGAGGGGGAGTATCGATATTCATCAAAGATACCCACACCTCCAGGTTGGTGGCAAAGCACGAAGCATCAGAGACTATCCATGTGCAACTAACAGTGGGTAAAACTGCCTTCCAGTTTATAGCCTGCTACAGACCACCCTCCCAAACCCAGGAACCCCACTCGGCCTTCCTGAGAACACTGGAAAATATGAAGGTCTCTCCAAACACCATTATATTGGGCGACTTCAACTACCCAAACATAGACTGGGAGCATTACTCTAGCTCCAACACCCTAGCCCAAAGGTTCCTAGAATTTATAAACTCAAATGCTATGGAACAACTTGTTACCACTCCCAAAAGAGGGGAAAACATACTGGACCTGATCATCACCAACATGGGGACTCTATGCTCCAGACCAGAAGTGTATCCCTCACTGGTAAGATCAGACCATAAACTAATCTCACTGGATATTCACATCCCGACCCCACCCCCTGCCCAGAAAACCACAGTGAAAAACTTCTCTAAAGCAAATTTCACACTCCTCAAAACTGAGGTGGAATCCTTCAAAGCCCCCGGGCCTGTGGAAAATACGGTCCAGACTGCAGAATCCTTTATAAACGCATTCTATGAACACCTTCAGGAATGCATGGATCATGCGATCCCAAATAAAACCAAGACCCAATCCTCCAAAGGCAGACGTCCTGTCTGGTGGACCCCAGCCATAAACAAACTATACAATAGAAGGAGGAAGCTACTAAATGATAGAGCAAAATCCCAAAAAGGGAAGGCATCACTGATCAGTATTAGCAAAAACTACGGGCACACATAAAATTGTCTAAGGCCAGCTTCGAGAGAAAAATTGCACAGGACAGTAAGGATAATCACAAGGCTTTCTTTAGTTATGTTAGGAACCTGGGTGGTAATTCCCAGATATGCTCAGAATTAGTTCAAAATGACAAAAAATACACTGAACCCACAGACATTGCCAACATCCTAGCTGACAGGTTCAGTGCAAACTTCTCCCCCCCCTCCCCATCAAAAGGGCAAATATCTATCCCAGCAGAGTGCTGCCCCCTGACATCTCAGATGCTCAGGTAAGAGCCGCCCTCTCCAAAGCAAAAAACACAGCATCAATGGGACCAGACGGTGTCCCGGGCTGCATCCTACATGAACTCCAAGAAGAGCTAAACCCAAACATAAAACTACTGTTCAATCTCAGCCTTACAACAGGATATGTACCCAAAGAGTGGCGTACAGCAACAGTGGTCCCTCTCCATAAAGGTGGTGCCTCAACGGATCCTGGAAACTATCACCCCATAAGCCTGACTAGCTTGGTCTGCAAAGCTATGGAAAGGATCGTCATGGACCTCATAAATAAAGATATTGGGGACCTACAAACACTGGATCCTACCCAGTTCGGCTTTGTTAAGGGCAGATCCTGCCTCTTAAACCTGGTTGATTTCTTTGAAACAGTCACCAAGGCCATTGACGAGGGGAAGGTGGTCCACACAGCCTACCTGGACCTTGCAAAAGCCTTCGATACAATACCACTCGGGCATTATAGATAAGCTCACCAGCTTAAATATAAACCCCTATGTCACTAGATGGATTGCAAACTGGCTCAAGGGCAGAACCCACATGGTTAGAATTGCTGGAGCCATGTCAGACTCCAAACCAGTTACAAGTGGTGTCCCACAAGGCTCAGTCCTGGGACCTCTCTTGTTCGGTATATATTTCTCGGAGGTACAGGCCAACACGGAAGGACTGTGGCTGACAAAGTTCGCAGATGACTGCAAACTGGGTGCCATAATCGACTCTCCAGCCAACACAAGCATCCTCCAAAAGGGCCTCATAGAAACAGACAACTGGTGCCAGAGCCATGGCCTCAAGCTAAATGCCAAAAAGTGTATAGTCATCCCCTTTGGCAAAAATAAAGTGCCCACAAATTACCACATAGGTGGTAATCCATTAAGTACAGAAGAAGTCATTAGGGACCTGGGGACCCAAGTTGATAGCAATCTCTCATTTGACAACCACGTGGCCAAAGTGGTTAGAAAAACATTTTATATAGCCCACCTAATCATGAAGGGATTCACATCTAGATCAGGGGACGTCATTGTGCCTCTTTACTCATCGCTCATCAGGCCCATAATTGAGTACAATGCCCCTTTTGGGATGTACCTTACCAGACACCTGCAGCAACAGGAAAGACCCCAAAAGTACCTCACCAAGAGGATCAAAGGGCTCAAACAGATGCCATATGCTGCCCAGTTAAAGAAACTCCAGCTCTACTCAGTGGCATACCGCCTGTTCAGAGGTGATCTGTGCCTGACGTATAAAGCCATGTCCAACCCGGAATTAATGGATATGCTGCACCTCAGAAAATCCAAATCCCATCAAGCTATGCACTCGAGAGACTTGTACCTCAGCACTGAAATAAATAGGACATGCTGGAGGGACAGATTCATAACCCAGAGGCTCCCTTCACTCTGGAATAAAATCCCAGTCCAGGTTAGGCAGAGTCCCTCATTGACTCTCTTCAAGAGGAATCTTGATGAGTGGATGGGAGATCGTAGGTTTACCCCAGGTATCACTTCTGTGTCACTTTTAGACAGAGGCACAGTATACTAACCTCGAAAAAGGGCATAGCAAAATAAATTTAAAATGGGTGGCGAAAGCCAAACACATTCTGGCTAGGCTTATAAATGCCCTAGGGCAGATAGCCTAGTGTGAACCTATGAACCTATGAACCTATGAACCTTTCTCTCCAGATCCCCAAAAAGACTCCCCATTGGCACAGCTATAGGGTCCAGATCTCAGCCTAGTGGGCAAGCAAAAACCTCTAGCACCCTCTCAGTCCAACCAGTGCTTCATGTCTCTGTCAAGTAGTTGACACACACACACTTTGAGATAGAAGTAATATACAACCAGACAGACACTACTGGGGAAGACTAGTACAGGTTCTCCATCTGTGCCCTTTTTACCAAGACTATACATTAGAAATCACTGCCACCACCCACTAATATTTATCAGCTATTAAAAAGGCAATTAAAAAAGGGTGTACAATTATTACTGTACAATATTATTATCCAAATGTAAGTGTGACTGAACAGCAAAGCTTATTGGAGTGACTTGGACAGTATCACTATATACATATAATGTACTCTAGAGCTTAAATTATCTCTACACAAAACAGCCACAGTTGAAAGGTTTAAAAATATTTGATAATAAATAATAAAAACACAAAACAATACTTATTATTACACAGTGCTAGTCAAGAGTTCTGACATTAATACAGAAAGTTCTGACAACAATACAGAAAAAAAACTAGTCTAATCTTCCTAGTTCCTAGCTATATCTAAGAGAAAACACAGTTCTAAAATAAATATATATATATATATTTATACATATATATATATATATATATATATATATATATATATATATATATATATATAAATATATATATATATATATATATAAAATACAGGCAGATATTGGTGAGTTGGATGTTCTCAAGATAAATGCTAAATGTTCTGTGTCTCTCTGTCCTTAAATTGATAAGACAGTACAACTGACATTTCAGATTACATCATTGTTTTTCTGTTTTCCAGGCTAACAGAAGCTCAGAGTGTAACATCCCTTTTGATCCTGGCCCAGCAATCAAGGAGCCTCAGTCCTCACCACTAAGTCCAGTGAGGGGTGTCCACATAGGGGAAGGATAACAAATACACACACTGTAAAGTACAATTTCCCTTAAGATAACACAGAGATCACAGTCTGGTTGGGGCTGGTTTCTCCCTTTCTCTCCAGATCCTCAATAAGACTCCCCACTGGCACAGCTATAGGGTCCATATCTCAGCCTATTTGGCAAGCTAAAACTTCCAGCACCCTCTCTGTCCAACCAGTGCTTCATTTCCCTGCCTAAGTAGCTGACACACACACACACACTTTGAGATAAGAGTGATATACAGACACTCCTGGGGAAGGCTGGAACAGGTTCTCCAGCTGTGCCCCTTTTACCCAGACTATAAAGTAGAAATCACTGCCACCACCCACTAATATTTATCAGCTTCTAAAAGGGCCCTTAACAAAGTGTGTCCAATTATTACTGTACAATATTATTATCCAAATGATAAGTGTGACTGAACAGCAAAGCTTATTGGAATGACTTGGACAGTATTACTATGTACATGCAATATACTCCAGGTTCATAAATTCCTAGGTAGGTTCATAGGTAGGTACTAGGCTATCAGCCCCTGGCCCATACATAAACCTAGCCAAAAAGGTTCCCTGGATTTTGCCACCCAAGAAAATTATTTTCCTGTTCCCCTGTTGAGCAGTGCCACTGAAGTGATCTCCGGGGTGAATTTTCTATTTCCCATCCAGTTGTCAAAATTTTTCTTAAAGAGGGCCAATGAGGAGCTTTGCTTGACATGAATGGGTAGTTTGTTCCAGAGTATGGGAAGTCTCTGGGACAGGAGTCTATCCCTCCAGCATGTTCTGTTTATTGTGGTGACAAGGTTTAGGTCCCTAGAGCGTGTAGCTCAGAGGGATTGGGATTTCTTCAAGTGTAGCATGTCCAACAGCTCTGGGTTTGACATAGCTTTGTATGTTAGACAGAGATCATCTCTGAGTAGGTGGCGATATGCGACAGAATAGAGCTGGAGTTTTTTTTAGACTGCCTGCATTTGGCATCTGTTTCTGGCTGGTAATCCTCTTAGTGAGGTATTTCTGTGGCCTTTCCAATTGTTGTAGGTGTCTTGTGAGATACACACCAAACAGGGAATTGTACTCTATAATTGGTCTGATGAGGGATGAGTAGAGAGGAATGATGACCTACTTTTTTCTAGAGAAGAACCCTTTTGTGATGAGGTGTGCCATGTAGAAGGATTTCCTGACTACTGTGGCATTGTGGTTATCAAAGGAGAGACTACTGCCCACCTGTATCCCAAGGTCTCTTATCACACATTCAGTGTTTGTTGAGCTACCGCCTATGTGGTAGTTCATGGGTACTGAGTTTTTCGCAATGGGGATGACAATGCACTTCTTGGCACTGAGCTTGAGGCCATGACTTTGACACCAAGCATCTGTCTCTGTGAGGCCCTTTTGTAGGATGTCTACATCATTAGGTTGTTATATTATGGCTCCCAGTTTGCAGTCATCTGTGAACTTTGTTAGCCAAAGACCTTCTGTGTTGGCCTGCACTCCAGAGAAGTAGATGCTGAACAGGAGAGGACCCAGGACTGAACCCTGTGGTACTCCACTCATCACTGGTCTGAAGTAAGACTTGAAGTCGGCCACTTTTACTGTGTGAGTTCTGTCAGTGAGCCAGCTTGCCACCCATCTTGTGACATAAGGATTTAGGCCCAGTTTAGCAAGTTTATCTATAATTCCAGAGTGGAAGATGGTATCAAAAGCCTTGGCAAGGTCACGATAGGCTATGTGCACTACCTTGCCCTCATCTACAGCTCTGGTGACTGCTTCAAAGAAGTCAATCAGGTTTAGTAGACATGATCTACCTTTTACAAACCCAAACTAGGTTTGAAGGTTACCTATGTCTTTGTTTATAAGCTCCAAGATGGCAAGTTCCATGGCCTTGCAGATCAGGCTCTTCAGGCTAATGGGGTGGTAGTTTCTGCAGTCCATGGTGGCACCCCCTTTGTGGAGTGGGATAACCGTCAGTGTGTGCCATTCAGTAGGCACATAGCATGAGGTGAGGCTATGATTGAACATAGTACTTAGGTGGAGTCCCAGTTACTTCTGTAGTTCATGCAGTACGCAGCCTGGGCTGTTGTTTGGTCCCATGGATGCTGTGTTTTTGGCTTTGGAGAGTGCAGTCTTTACTTGTTCATCTGTGATTACAGAGGCTTTGCATTCTTCTGGTATTAAGATGGGCCCTTTGGAGGGTGAGAGGGTGATAAAGTTAGCACTGAACCTATCTGCAATGACGTTGGCAATATTGGTTGGTTCTGTATATTTAATGCCATTGTGCTATAGCTCAGAGCAGATCTGAGTGTTGCCATTGAGATTCTTGACATAGCCATAAAATGCTTTGTGGTTGCCTTTGGAATCAATGGTGATTTTATTTTCATAACTGACTTTGGATGATTTTATGAGGGATCTCAGCTTCTTGCTGAGGGTGACCAGGGAGTTCCTCCAATCTTGTGATTTTACATTTTTTTGCAACAGCTTCTTCCTTCTAATGCAGAGTTTGCGTATGGCAGGGGACCACCAGTTTGGCTTCCTTTTTTTGGAGGATAGCATCTTGGTTCTGTTGGGGATGGCACGATCCATGCACTCATGTATGTGCTTATACAGTGCATTAGTGCAAGATTCAGCAGTCATACCTCTATTTTGCATCTGCACAGGTATCGTGAAGTTTGCCACTTCTGTCTTAAGAAGCATGAAGTTGGCTTTGGAGTAGTTTATGATGGTGGTTTCCTTAATGGGTGGTGCGGGTGGGATATGGATGTCTAGAGTGATTAGACTGTGGTCGGAGCAGCGAGGAGTTGACCTCTGGCATGGAACATTGGTTACTCATATTGGTAATGACCAGGTCCAGGATATTGCTGCCCCTGGTGGGGGTGTGGACAAGCTGATCTAAGGTGTTGGAATTTATGAATTCCAGAAAACATTGAGTGAATGAGTTGGTACATGAGCAGTTTTTCCAGTTGATGGCACAGTAGTTGAAATCACCCATAATTAAGGTATTGGGTTGTAACTTAATATTTTCCAGTATCTTAGGAAATGAAGAGTGGAACTCCTGGGGGCATGGTGGGGGATCTGTAACAAACTGCAACTTGGATTGCAGTCTTGCCCAGAGTTAGTTGCACTTGGATAATTTCGGTTGCATTATGTTGAGCGACTAGCCTGGTGGTGTGGATATCCTTAATGAATATGGACACGCCTCTGCCTTTAGTGTTTTGTTCTAAGTTGAGTGGACGAAAGGTGTGGTATGAATTATAGCCTGGTAATGCAGGGGTGCTCTCTGGAGCCTTGAACCAGGTCTCTGTCACTGCACAGATGTCGGTTATCTCTGCACAAAACAGCCACAGCTGAAAGGTTTAAAAATATTTAATAATAAATAATAAAAACACAAGACAATACTTCTTACTACACAGTGCTAATCAAGAGTTCAGAGATCACAGAGAAATGCTTAAAATAATACAGTAGAAAAGTTCTGACATCAATACAGAAAAAAGAAAACTAATCTAATCTTCCTAGTTCCTAGCTATATCTAAGAGAAAACTTCTTCTTCTTCTTCTTTCAGCTTTTCCCAGTTAGAGGGTCACCACAGATATCTAAAAGAAAAACACAGTTCTAAAATAAACTTACATATAGAACACAGGCAGATATTGGTTAGTTGGATGTTCTCAAGACAAATGCTAAATGCTCTGAGTTTCTCTGTCCTTAAATTGATAACACAGTACCACTAACTCATTTCAGATTACACCATTATTTTCTGTTTCCCAGGCCAACAGATGCTCAGAGTGTGTAACAGCACTTTTGATCTTGCAGCTGGTCAGGAAGCCAGAGCAATAAAAAGCATTATACATGCACATTTTAGCAATTAACTCTGGTCTCAAAACAAAAGCAAGGATTCCTTCAATCAGACATCTCGGCTCCAAGCCCTGAGATCAAAAACAATTATACAATGCTTGACTTATCAGCTTTCCTCCAGCAGAGTGCAACGTGGTTACATTTTTGAAGTTCAACATTTACCATAATTTTCTTACATTTAAGAGAACACGGTTGTGGCTTATATTAATATGTACAAATGACAATATTATCTACAAAATTCTATCTGGCTAGGCTGGCAGCCTTCACCTATCTTCACAGGTACATACCAAACAGGTGACTGATGGCCCTGCTAGAGTAGGGGTACCAACATCAGAATAAACATGAAGTAGGAGAACTGGAATTGTGTAAGAAAACTGTGCGGAGTTAGTGCTCATTTCCTACAAGACAGAATACAATAAGACTATGTTTAATGAAGGGGGTAAGGATGCCTAGAACAGGTACTTTAAATGGCAGCAACTGTTCAAAGAAGGAAAGAGTTTTCATGTGCCAGCCACCAATATCATGGACAGAAATGGACAGTGATGTCATGTGATGCCACTTTTGAAAGTTCATGCTATTATAAAGTGTTTATAGTATGCTTTAATGTTTTACAAAGGATCTCTGTTGAAGGAATTTCTAACAATAGGCAAAGGAAATCATAGAGCTGATTTTAGTACAAGCTTACACAACTGGAATCATAAGAATTTACTAGGCTATCGAGCATGAGGTCATTTCAAGCCTAGCTGTTTCATCCCACTGTAATGCCATAGATACTCAAGATTGTATTTAGTAATGACTGCCCATGTCCAGGATAAACTGATCTGGATTTGAATTCTGTGTCACTTGTGCTCTGATCATGAGTTCACTGCACTTACGCGTTCTTCCACTGGGAAAACTAGGGAAGGAGTAAGGGGTGCATTGTTGTGTAGAAAACAGACAAAGGGCACAGGAATGCAATTTTAGGAAAGGGACACATTTTCACTTAAAATTCTGTTAGCGTGTGAATGTGTAAACCTTACCTGATATTTGCTTCACTGATAGTCTTGTTGTGGAGTTCCTCCATGAGTCGCAGTGGTAATCTTTGGTATATAGTTTTGAGAGTGCTGGTCTCAATTCCCTTGAGGACTGTTTTAATTTATTTATTTGTTTATGCTACTAGACTGTGAATGTGTATCACTGATCTGATACACGCTTCCCTGACATCTTGTGCTGGTGTTTCTCCATGGCTCATCTTGTAAAAGCTCTTTATTGAGTAAAAGGTGTTAGAACAGTGGTGCACATCCCCTTAGGGTTATATGGGTTTCTTTATTCGGACATTTGCATTTTAATACAGTTACATTGATCAGTCATGATGATGTCAGGACTAGTGAGGGATGGTAATTCCTGTTATATTTCTGTACATAAAAGATTATATCTGTTGTTCACATTTTCGAAGGTCAAGTAGTTCTGATTGATATCTTGGTACGATGCATACTTCTTTCTCCATTGTCTTCTGCATTCCTGATTTATTACCTCCCTTTGCAGACTTCTATCCATTTCTGTTTTATTTTTCCAGTGGCACTAATACATTTTCTACACTCTCTCATTATATATACTTGTCTTTCTTCCTTCCTTCCTTCCAGTTACAAGTTTAAGTCAGCACATCAGAATTACCATCTGCACACAAGGTTTTGCACTAGTTACCATAGAGGCTGATCCCTGATCAGTATTTATAGCAGCTACTTCTGCTTTACTGTGGCCGTGGGTTGATCTAACAAAATCTTCCTGTGTATTCCTACAACAATAGTAGCAGGAAGTTAATTGCCCCACACAATAGCATGACAGCACACATTTGTAAGAGCATCAAGGCTGTGAGTTATAAACTTTAGACAGTGTTAGTTTGGCTGCAATCATAGATGTAGTGTTTTTGAATCCCTGGTCTTCCCTCTCTCTCTCTCTCTCTCTCTCTCTCTCTCTCTCTCTCTCACATCCTAAGTACTGATGCCTGTAACAGGTTAGTACTGCGTGAGACGAAAAACAAAGAAGTATCCTGCACAGGTGATTAGTAATCGACTGGTACTTGGTAGTGATTATTATTTAAATAAGCATTTATGCTTTTACAGAAGCTAAATTAAAAATGGTAATTTTTGAGCATTTAAAGAAGCATGCACCATTAAAACAAAATACAAAAAAAATAAAGAATCATTTCGGCAGGCAGGAAGCTTTTACAAACAAGAAAAAAAAAGTATATGAAGAAATATGGCCAGTGGACAATCATTTTCTATACAGCCTTGTTTTACAGTGAAAAAAAACACACTATAATAAATTACACTTGTGTTTACTATACAAATATGATACAGCTGGTTGTTGGTTGTTCGGTACAAAGGAACATTTAGTGTTTGTGATGTATAAGTTATGTTTCCATGTGCCTTTCACACTACGTATGTTTCATTTTTTACAGATGGAAGCTTTGTGTCAGTACCAGCTGAAGCAGGGTTTCATATGTACCTTTCCTGCAATTCAGTTTCATCACTAATGGGTCTGTTGATGACGCTTCTTCGCCACCTTGTGGTGGGGTTAAGAGATGCAGCACTATCACCAAGCCTTTATTTCCACTTTTGCCTCTGCAACAATGATTTTTTTTTTTCTTTTTTCCAAACACCTTTATTGAATTATCACTTGTGATACAGGCTAATTTACTTTCATATAACAGTAATTACACTATTATTAGCACAACAAACATTTTACTTCACATATATTGCTATATATCATATACCCTAAACATTACAGAAATTATTCAGTTCCTGCCTTTTTTTTAAACAAGAAAGATCTTTCTTAAACCATTACGTACTACACAAGTAATCATACTTTTATATAAATGAAAACAAATCACATTAACACAATCATACTTGCAAGCATTTTACATCACAAACCATACTGTCACACTCCCAGTTGCAAACATAATCTACCTAATCATTTTCAAACAAAGCTCATTTAATTTGTGCCACCTTTTAAACCTCATTCCTCCCTTGTACAGTATGTATTGTTCCCACAGTCATTTTTTTCCTATGTAGTTTGCTCCTACCCTTTTCCAAAAAAACTCAATTCTATTTATCTCTATAAGGCTGCCACAGTGGTGCAGTGGCTAGCATTGCTGCCTCACAGCAAGAGTTCTCCAGTTCAATCCTTGGCTGGGTGCCTGTGCAGAGTCTGCATGTCCTCCCTGTGGTCGCAGGAGTTTCCTCTGGGTGCTCTGGTTTCCTCCTAAAGACATGCTGTAGGTGGATTGGACACTCTAAATTGGCCCTGTGTGTGCCTTCTGTGGAAGGTTGGATGCTGGGTTGGCAACTTGATACTGTAAAACACCACTGCCAATCATGAGCAGACAGGTGATCCACTGTGGCGACCCCCTATCTGGGAAAAGAAGAAGACTATATTCACTACTGCTAGTATAGTTGGTTTAGATTTAGTTTCCATTTTCTAGTAATTGCTTTTTTGGCAGCCACCATTATTAGAAACAGCAGGACCTTACCATGCCTAACCAACTCTGATTCTGTATCATAGCTCAGAAAAATCATCTCCCTCGCCAGATCAATCTGCCCACCCAGCACCTCTGACAGTACATCCCACAGGGAATCATTAAAGTCCACCAATAAACTGCACTCCCAGAAAATATGTTCCCAATTACCTCTGTCTTCCCTGTCATATCTCCAACATTTGCTGTCTGCCTGAAGAAAAATTCTCTGGAGTCTACCTGGGGTATAGAAATATCTATGCAAACATTTCCAGCCAAAAATCCTAAAATGTTTATATTTTCTTGCATATTTGGGAGACATACATATATCGTCCCATTTTTCTTTGAGAATTGCTTATCCAGTCTCTCTTCCCAATTCTTTCTAACCTCCTCTGATTGATTGTTATACTTAGATTCATAGATTAGTACTAAGCTAACTGCCCTTGTGAGCCATTTTAAGCCTAGCCAATTATCCCTTGTGAGACTCAAACCCTGCACCTTGTGTTTGTAAGACAAACATGTTAACCATTAGGCTACCTTCCCACCCTTTCACTTATTGTGAAATATTTTATATGCTACTAATTATTTCTTTTTAAAGGCAGCTTCTGTTCTAGATTCTGTTATCAGAGAAAACTGGCAAAGGAACCAAGGTATTGGTATTAAATAACTAGAATGGGAAAGGTAATAGAATGGGAAGATGCCAATAATTCATTTGGACTGCAAATTCGAGATTGCCTTCCCTATTAAGGATTGATATAAGAGTATATGCAACAATGTTTGTTATCTGTACATTTCTTTCCATGTCTGAAGATAACCAAGAATATCACAGACTGGGGTTCATGAGATCAATATTTTATTATTTTGCATGTATGTAATATTCCATTGCATAAAACTGTAGACCACAGCATAAAATAAATTAGTAGGGGAACACGTGATGTGCAAATAGTGGACTCTCACTGCATTGATGAATCTGATCTATCTGTTAATGATGCAACTTCAAAATACTTGTAAAAATAATCACTAGATTAGTTTTAAATATTATATGTTGTAACTTTGAAAATTGTCTAGCTTTTGGGAAAATGAAGTTGTTATAGGTATTTATTTAATTCATATTCATTCACTAATACATTTATGCATTCATTCCTGCATTCATTCATTCAGTCATACATTCTTACATTCATTCATTCATTCATTCATACATTCATACATGCATTCATTCATACGCTCACACATTCATACATTCACTAATTCCACAGTTATTCCTAACAGGATCATAGTAGAGATGTTGGAATGTACATCGGTTCTCAATGAGCATGAAGCATAGAAGCTCATCTCGAACAGGGCACCAACCAGCCTATCACAGGAGACACACGTGCGCCACCAGTGCTGCTAAGCCCCAAAACACGCACTCAGGTGCATGTGCACGCACACACACACACACACACACACACACACACACACACACACACACACACACACACACACACACACACACACATTATAAGATGGTATGCACAGTCATCATCAGTTTAGGGGATTGCCAATATACCTATAGCACATTGCTTGGATGTGGAAGAAACCAGAGAATTCAGCAGAAAACCAAATTGCTGACTCTATTTATAAACAACCAAAGGTAAAGACGATTTGTTGCTATTGATATAACAAAATAGGGCTACATACCTGGGGCATCAATAGTGGAGATTATCTCTGAAGATCCCATCTCTACACAGCATCTAGCATCTCACTGTAGGACTCTTTGGAAGTGCTGTTGCTTTTAAGAGTGACCAGGAACCTCTGTGTCTCTGTACCAGTTGGTCTAGCTGATGGTGTAACTATTATCATCCATTGTCATGCCATGGCTTCTGCTCTGTGGGATGCAGAAACAGATCATATCTATGGCCCTGTGGTGGACCATTTTATAGACACTGTCCTGTCCACCCATCACATTCACAATGCAGACAGTCTTAGCCCATGCACAATTATGAAGGAGCTCTTGGGCTGCAAAATATCAAAGAGCCATCAGCCATGGAGATGGAATGGCTGTAGTACATGTCATTCTCAACATAAGAGAATTTTGGCATATGGGTAGATGTGGTTTGTTATGCAAATGCATATTTTTTTCTATATACCATGTTCTTTAGGCATTGCTCTGTTGCTCTAAAAATGTAGAATTAGCAGCCTTGTCCCTGCATAGGCATTACAAATCCTTACATTACTACTACTATACATCTAGGTCATAAACTATGGTGTATTTGTGTCTGACAGCTAGATATCTGCATCAACATCAGACATGTAGGTGCACTGAGCAGATACTACCCACAAAAGAATCACAGAACTGCAAATGAACAAGTACACATGGGCATTGAAAAGCAATGTTAGGAGGACTGTTGCTAGTGTTGGAATGTAGCACTAAAATAAGATTGAGCAGCACTCTGAATATGAGCTCAGGTGTGTTTCTCTCATCCAGATTAATAATTCTACTGGCAATAAAGTGTACCGTTGTGATCTCCTTCCTCAGTAAACTTTATGTATAACAGCTAAAAGAACTGTTAAACTGACATCCCTGATAGGCATCATTCTAAACAGCAATCTAAAGCAGCCATTGTACAAAAGAATTAATTTGTAAGAAGTACTGCTTAACTTGTCTGAAGAAACTGTTCTCAAAAATCACCAAGAGGAGGATTCCAACCCTTGAAGCAATGTTTTCTTCCCTACATGATGAGGCTCTGTGCTTCATTACAGTATCTGAATTGCTCAGTTTGTGTGACATGCACACTTTGCAAACCATAGCTTTCAACCTTCCATCTCCAAAATGAGGAACACTAGCCCTCATAATGTGGCACAAATGGGCAAAATGTGGAACACATACTAATGGCTTACTAACAACTTCAACTAGGAAGGTCATAAGATAGTTAAAATATGTTGGTTTTAATTATAAAGAAGATATTTTAATGAATTAATATGATTCATTTATATTTACAATGGATTTCACTTAAAAAATTCCTAACACTGAATGTGTGACAGAGTCTTTCAATGTGGAACTTTGAGGAACTTCGAGCAACGTGAACTTTTTAAGATCCCAAATGAGGTACGGTCCTCTTAATGCGGTACACTTGGGAAGTATGTTGCAAACATAGTGCACATTTGTGCATATGCCTGAGCCTCTGCTAGCAGCTTCTTGGACACATGTTCAGCTTTTTTTCAGCAGTGAGGGAATTGTCATGCCATATATAACCATTTGCAGATAGAGTCACTTTACAATGGTTCATCTGCAGCTGAGTGACGTGAAATTCCTCCGGAATTAGTAGCTCAAAGCAAGAACAAAAAAAAAAATGAAGAAAAGAACATTGATCGCTGTTTTTTATTTTATTGTATTTATTTTATTCTACATTTGCTTACCAGGAAGGCCTGACTGGACACAAGTCAGTTTTCAGTGGAGGCCTGGGGAGAAAAGCTCCACACACATAATGAAAAAGGTGTACAAAAGGTGTACATTATACATATGGAAGACAACAATAACAGTATGCACATGGTTACATAGTAGGGAAAAGAAAAACAATTACATATATGAGAAAAATTGCAATAGGCACCAATTACTTAGCAGAAAAAAAGTGCAGACATACATGTATGAAAGATATTGCAATAGGCACATAATTACATTGCAGAAGAATAGGGAAAACATTTACATATATAAGAAAAAACTTGTAAAATGCATTCACTACCATAAAAAATGCAATAGGCACCATTTTCCTAGCAGACCAAAGATATACATATATGAGAAATATTGCAATAGACACACAATTACATAGTATACAAACCACCAATAAAATAAATAAAATAATGTAAACCACTTGACCAGCAATGCAGACCAAAATATTTATTTCAAAACTCTAGCACCTCGATTAATAAGCCTGCTAGGAGTAAAAACCATACAAAAACAAGCCATATGAATACTGAAACAAAAAATTAAATAATCAATTAACTAATCAAACAAATTAAAGTAAAAACTTCAATTAAGTTCATTATTCAAACCACTGGGAGACAGAGTACCAAATTTTAAAATGCACATGGATTCTTTAAACTGTAATTTATTTTTTAAAGATCATTAGTAATAGATTTATTACATACATTTTCTAAAATGGAAGCTTCTAAAACATAAAAATCAGAGTTGTTAAATGTTTTAAAATGCTGAGCAGTAAGACTAGCAGTTTTACTATGTTTAATATGCTAATATGTTCCTGCAATCTAGTTTTAAATTGACACTTGCTTTCCCCAACATAAAACAAATCACAACATCTTAAAACATAAATGATGCCTTCAGTATTGCAGTCAAATCTATTCAAAGCATCAAAACTAATACCATTAATAAAAGGAAAAAACTCATAATATCAGCACAAGAACAACAGTTACCACTTGGAAAAGTACCATTGTCTACCAGATTGGCGTTTAGTGAAATCTCTGGGAAGTTAAAAGAGTTATGGACCAATAAAGCTCTACGATTTCTACCCCTTCTATATGAAATACTAGGATAGCTATACAAACATTCCGCTTGATCTCTACATTTCAGTAAATAACCCCAATAATACTTCACCAGAGAAACCATTTCATTACTAAAACATAAAAAGGTAGTCACAAAATATATTTTCCTCTTAGTGTTAATAACATTCACATTATTTTTAGAAAATGTATTTGGATTCTTCAACTGATAAGCAGAAGGGGAGTTATTCAAATTATAACCATCTTGTAGGCCATTGCTAACCTTATTAATAGCCACATTGAGTAATAATCTATCATAACCAGTAGAGACAAACATATCAAAGGTTCTATACATTTCCAACCACCAGTTTTTGTCATTATAATATAATCTCCTTAATCTAATAAATTCTCTATATGGTAAAGCAGATAACACATAGGTTCATAGGTTGGTACTAGGCTATCGGCTCTAGGGCCTATACAAGCCTAGCCATAACAATTCCCTGGATATTTCTTCCCACAATATTTATTTCCCTGGACCCCTGTCTAGCAGACCGACTGACATGATCCCTGGGGAGAATTTCCTATCTCCCATCCAATCATCAAGGTTCCTTTTGAAGAGGGCCAAGGAGGCGCTCTGCTTGACATGTATGGGCAGCCTATTTCAGAGTATGGGGAGTCTCTGGGTCAGGAACCTCTTCCTCCAGCATGTTTTGTTCATTGAGATGACAAGGTTTAGATCCCTGGAGCATGTGGTTCTGAGGGATTAGGATTTCTTTAAGTGTAGATGTCCAACAGCTCAGAGTTTGGCATGGCCTTGTATGTTAAGCAAAGAACGCCTCCAAGTAGACGATATGCCACTGAGTAGACGATATGCCACAGAGTATAGTTAGAGGTTTTTTTAGATGGTCAGCATAGGGCATCTGCTTTAGGCCTGTGATTCTTTTAGTGAGGTATTTCTGCAGCCTTTCCAGCTGTTGCAGATGTCTTGTGAGGTACATACCAAATGGGGCATTGTACTCTATAATGGGTCTAATGAGGGATGAGTACAGTGGGACAATGACCTCCTTTTCTGTGGATGAAAAGCCCTTAGTGATGAGGCGTGCCACATAGAAGGATCTCCTGACTGTTGTGGCGATGTGGTTATCGAAGTTGAGACCACTGTCCACCTGTGTCCCTAAGTCTCTCATCACACTTTCAATGTTTAGTGTACTGCCACCTATGTGGTAATTCATAGGTACATGCTTTTTTCTCAAAGGGGATAACTATACATTTCTTGGCATTAATCTTGAGACCATGGCTTTGGCACCAAGCGTCTGTTTCTATAAGGCTCTTTTGTAGAATATCTACATCATTTGGGGATTCAATAATGGCTCCCAGTTTGCAGTCATCTGTGAACTTTGTTAGCCAGACCCCCTTAGTGTTGGCCTATACTTCAGAGAAGTAGATGCCAAACAAGAGTGGTCCCAGGACTGAACCCTGAGGTAGTCCACTTGTCACTTGTCTGGAGCTGGATTTGGAGTTGGCTACTTTTACAGTGTGGGTTCTGTCAGTAAGCCAATTGGCAACCTATTGAGTGACATAGGGATTAATGGCCAGCTTAGTAAGTTTATCTATGAGGGGGATGACAGCTTTTACCATGTAAGAATCTCCAATCAACAAATTTTCAATGTACTGAAGTCCTAAGTAATCCATTGCTACAAACTGATAAATTAATATCAAAAAAGGAAATAGAGTTATGACCTTGAAAACCATAAAAAAGAAAACCAAAGCGATTATGATTTAAAAAAAATCACAAAACTTAGAAACATATTCAAGACCACCCTTGTAAATGAAAATCAGATCATCAATTAAATAATATTTCAACTCAACTTTATCAAAGAAAAAATAACAATAAATGTATTCAATTTCAAAAAGACCCATAACCAAATTCGCATACATGGGGGGCAAAAGATGCCCCCATCCTCATACCTTGCAGTTGGTGATAAATTTTTCCATTAAATACAAAGTAGTTATGCATCAAGCAGAAATATAATAAATCAATAATAGAACAAGACAAAGGAGAGTCACCCAAAACATATCTCAATGTCTCTATACCTAAACAATGTCTAATATTGGTATATAGGCATTTAACATCAAGCGTTATAAAATGCATATTATCAATCCATTCAATACCAGATATTTTTTCAAAAAAAATCTTTGCTATCTTTAATAAATGAAGGAAGTTTATTAACATAAGAAAATAAACATTTGTGTAAAAAAGAAAAGGCCAAAATTATATAAAAAAGATTTGCAAGCAGAGACTATTGGACATCCTGGGGGATATTTTTGAAAGACGGTAAAACAAACTTAATTCACAATGTTTAACATTAAATGTCTTTATAATATCCCCTTTGGTAAAATAACCTAAATGGTTCCTTTTAAGGAATAAGTTATTGTATTCATCTATTGCTAACTGATAAGCATCAGAACTGACTAGTTCATAAACTTCACTATTATCTATATGCTCCATGCACATTTTCAGATATTGTATAGCATCCATAATAAAAATTTTATTTCCTTTATGAGGAGGTTTAATAATTAAGTTTTTTTTTTCTACTTAGCCAATGCAAATCATGCCATTCATTTTTTAGATAAATTATATGAAAGTTATGTCTGCTCTTAATGAATTAATTGTAAGCAGCTTCCAATGCAAAATTCAACATGCCAGAAAATTGTTTAATGCCCTCATGTCTAAAGGGAGGAATGTAGTTTGTCTTTTTTTATAATATTATCAGTATTTAACAAACAGTAAACATTTGCATCCACTGTTCCCTAGGTCGGAATTACAAGAATAAAAACTATCATCACTACTACTCAAACTATCCTCTAATAAATTGTTAGAGGAAGCATCAAAATAATCAGCATTTTAAACATATAAACTAAATGCAATTTATGAACAAGTTTAAAACATCACATTTCAAAATATGTAAATGAGAATGACTGTGGGTAGAAACTTAAGTCCACAATTCAAAACTGATAGTTGTAAGTCAGATAAACTGTAACCATAAATATTCACAGCCAAAGATGTGAAATTATTTGTTCTAATACCATTTCATGCATTTAAAATGAAATTGTCCTTTTCTAACCCTTGTGTTATCAATCTCATAGTTGTTACATTCCCGTTTCTTCCCATTGTTCAAGTTCTGGCCATCCATGGGTTGACCATTAGAGTTGGAACCATGAAATCTTCGTGTATGACCTACTGGGTCTTGAGTAGGTGGTAGGGAAGGATAAGATTGCCCATCACTATCTGCTTCACTAGAAACATCCGAGCTAACCGATGAAGTGAAATAAACTGCCTTATTCTTATCACTTCCTTTTACCTCAAGATGATGAGAGACAGGAGATTCTGCTTTCCAGTTGGTCTTCCACAGGAAAGCACAATTATGTTCATAATCTCAAAAGTCTCTTCTCAGTTTAACAGTCTTTTTATTCCCTAAATCAAGCTCATATTGCTTCAAAATTTTGTTAATGTCGCACAAATATTGACCCATAAGCAAGGGAGACAGGTGAACACACAATTCAGCACAAACTGCATCCACCTCCATTTTTAATTTATGTTGTTTCACCCTATCTCTGTTTCTATCAATATGTTGACCCATTCCACAGCACAATGATATGCCACAACTACTCATCTCCATTGGAACTTTCTTTCCTCCTCATTGGATAAATCAAAACACGAGGAAGGCATCTTAAAGGGTCTCAGGCCCCTAGGGGTGATGTCTGACTTCACATAGCATTTTAGCCCCAACAGATCAAGATGCACAGCCATTTCTTTAAACAGAAGTTTTTCCAATTTGTTTACTAGAGCATGCAATTCTTCCGGCAGTTCAACAGAGCACTATCCAACATTATTGAAAGGATTATCCATTATTTTATTGCATTCTTGCTCAAATATGTCCTTAAGAACAGGCAAAACCTTTGCAGCATCAGATAATTCCAACCATTTGTTATTGTGCTCATTAACCTTAGTAGCAAAACTATCCAAAGTCCTTTGACTATGGTCATTAATATTAGTAGCAAAACTATCCAAAGTCCTTTGACTATGATCCTCAGTCTTTTCTCTAAATATGTGAGGTAAGCCAAAAGAGAACTGTTCACTGGTCATAAAGACACAATACACAAACCACCAATAAAATAAATAAAATAAAATAAACCACATGAAAAGCAATACAAACTGAAAGATTTATTTCAATACTCTAGCACCTTGGCTAATAAGCCTTCCAAGAGTAAAAAACATACAAAAACCAAGCCATATAAATGCAAAAGCAAAAATTTAAATAATCAAACCAATTTAAGTAAAACACTCCAATTAAGTTCATTATTCAAAGCGCCAGGGGGCAGAATACCAAACTGTAAAATGTACATGTTTTCTTTAAAAAACAAAATAAAAAAAAACAGAAATCGGATCATGATAAGATGGAAAGTCCTATTGCTCAGCATTTTAAAGTATTTCACAACTCTGATTTTTCTGCGTGCTTTACTTTAATTGGTTTGATTATTTAATTTTTTTGCTTTTGTATTTGTGTGGCTTTGTTTTGTATGTTTTTTAGTCCTGGAAGGCTTATTAGCCAAGGCACTAGATTGTTGAAATAAATCTTTCAGTCTGTATCACTGGTCACATGGTTTATTTTACACAATTACATAGCACTAAAAGGAGAAAACATTTACCTATATAATAAAAAACGTGAAATGTATTCACTAACATATAATAATTAATAATGCTCACACAATTTCAGAGCAGAAAAATAGTAACATCAAAATATGAGAAAAATTTGTAAAAATGAATTCACTTAGAGAGCAGTAGTAGTGTAGGAAATTAAAGGAAATCATTATTGTTGTGATTTCTAAGCATGAGCCAGCAGTGTTTCATTTGTTTTGGGATAGTTCTTCCTTCTTCAAATTAGTGCAACCATTGAATTGGTATATATATGTTTCATGAGACATAAGGGTTTGCCCCCACATCAGGGAGTGGGGGTTTGCACCCTGCCAAAACCACTTAAATGTATTTATTTTTTTGCCTTTCTGTATTTTGCATATTATTTTCCTGTTTCAGTTCCTCAGCATTTGGGAAATCAGTGATTCATACTGGAATCCTGTACAGCATGCTTCTCAAATGAATACACGAGAATGGAGGTCTGCCATGTTTCACACTTTAAAGTGCCATTAAAACCACAATAATATAATACCTACATTTTCTGAGTTTCCTATCCATTGCACCAGTTAGGGGGCCTTCAGTCTGAGTGGTTGTACAACAGATGGACATGTTAGAACTACTTTGGGTGCCAGTTCTCTGACATTTTTCCCTGAGATTTTTTAATTTGAGAATCATGGCTGGAGAAGGAGATGGTGTTGCTTCTTTTAGATCACTGAGGTGATGAGGAGTCTAAAATGTTTCTGGACATCATCCATAAAAACTACAGCCAGAGGCATCTTGCAGGAGGGCTATAACTGGCCTCAGTATAAGACTGAAGCATGGAATAGTTTTGTCAAGGCTGTCATCTATGTTTCTGGCATCCCACACATTAGGGAACAGTGTTGTTACAGTTACATGGGGTTGTGCAGTCCTGATCTCTTACAATGATGGCAGGATGAAGTTAGACATCAGCCAGCACCTCTATACTTTGAGTGTGACTTATTTTAGCTAGACAAATAACTTTCCACTGCATACTATCAACACATTTTATATTGATAGCCCCTGAAGAGATCAAAAGCAAATGGCAGCTGCACAGGAGCAGATTGAAGAGCCACATCTGGAATTACTGGCATAGATCAGAGGTAGCAATACAGTGTTCCAAGTGTGGTTGTGCATGCTTCCACCTGTACAGGTGAACAGAAGCATCATTGTATTAAGGCTTTGTTTTCAAATTGTGAGCATGCCTATGGGTTCAGTTCCCCCTGCCCCATAATTGTGTTACCAGGAAAAATACATAGTTCACATGTTTCTCTCTTGGTAGTAACACACTGCAGAATTATATGAGTCATTTATGTAAGATCATCATTAGTAGTTTAGTGTGAATTTTACAATATGTAATAGGAGTTTGTTTCATTGGACTGTCGTGTGTGGGAAAAGTGTCTGCCCAACATGTTTGCTTTTGTATATGTACAGTAGTTTCAGACAGCAAACTGCATCTCTAGCCACAGGCACCTGGTTGTCAAATTACCTCCTCTCATTAATCTGCTATGTATCAGACTGTATGCAATGATACACAAATAGGCTTCTCAAATTCTTGAGTATTTATTCTTTCAACAAATAAGGATATTTCACCCTATCACTATTAAGTTAAAGCTTCAATTTTTCATTGAAATTGTATTTCTCTTCCCTGACTCTCCTTTTTTGTTATCCTTTGTGTTAAATACATTTATTTTGTTTATTGTTTTGTTTCTCTCCAGTTCTTTTAGTATTATAAGCAGCAGCACATAAACCTCTGCCCACCCCAATGACAAGGTCTGCTAACTCCCCACCAGGTGGCAGCAGCACCACCACTTGCGGAAGCACCCAGCACATGCCATTGTTGCCTCCTGCCATACTTGCAGCACCTGCATCAGGTAGCCTTGAAGCAGGAGTAGTGCAATCTCGGTAGCAGTGAGAGTGGAGGATAAATCTCTGCCAGTCATCAGCAGTTAGCTGAAAGTGTGGGAGATATTATCAGTAGGATGTTTGATGCCTGTATTGGCCAAATGGAGAACATGTTCAGGTACCACTTTTAGATACTGCTCTGTCCAGCACCGGTTGCATCTTCTTAGCCAAAGCCCCAAGGTGACAGAACCCAGGGTGAGGAGGAATCTACCCTGGATCCCAACTGGCAGAGATCATAGATACAAACACCCAATTCAGTCTATAACCTGGTTTCCCCTTGCCTTTTCTGTCCATGCCTACCCCTATCAGCCATTCATTTGTGCTCTCACCATGGTTTCCCTCTGTTTTTCTGATGTCTTCTTCACCGTTGCATTCCTCCTCCCTCATCATGTTGTCACACACCCGTTATCATGTATCTCTTTTCTGTTATCTAAACTAACCATGTTATCTTTCTCTTACTTCCTGTCTTACTATTTGCTCACCCTCTGTTCTACCCCCTGCTTCTTTCAATTTTCATTTCCTTCTTATACTCTCATTTCCAACCTTTAATCTTTTCAGAAAACAGATCCCCCACACACAGCCATATACAACTTACAAATGAATTATCTGTTTTGTTCATGCTGTGTATGACAGGTCACAAAATACACTGCTGATGTCTATTTACAACCAGTAACGAATACCACTGCTCATTGTATAACATCACATAAGTCCTGTCACTGTCACTGACTACATATATTGTCCTTGTCTAACCTCAGTTGCACAAATGAATTCAGCATCATTTTGCAGAAGCTGGCAAACATGAAATAAGTTAAAGCTCACTCTAGTTTGCTTTCAAGGCACAGCTTGTAAATTAAATTATATGTGAAGTGCAATTGAAAAGGGCTGATTGTTAATACCCTTTAAGGCTGAACATTTTCTGTAACTTTTAAGTATTCCAGTTTGAAAATGTTTAGCAATCAACTGCTATGACCCTCTTGTATTCAGATACTCGTATGTTGATTTTTGTTAATGCACTGTTTGTTAAAATGTCAGTAGACTGTGTAGCAAGAGATGGACTGCACACTGGCATTAGGGAGAGCACTACATTAGCTAACATCATAAAACCATGGTGTACCAAGAGATGGCTCACACACTGACACTTGGGGAGTAACTGCATTAGCTAACATCATAAAATCATGGTGTACCAAGAGATGGATCACACACTGACACTGAGAGAGCACTGCATTAACTAACATCATAAAATCATGGTGTACCAAGAGATGGACCAAACACTGACACTAGGGTGAGAACTACATTAGCTAACATCATAAAATCATGGTGTACCAAGAGATGGATCACACACTGACATTAGGAGAAGAACTGCATTAGCTAACATCATAAAATCATGGTGTACCAAGAGATAGATCACACACTGACACTGGGGAGCACTGCATTAACTAATATCAGAAAATAATGGTGTACCAAGAGATGGATCACACACTGACATTAGGGGAGCACTGCATTAGCTAACATCATAAAATCAGAGTGTACCAAGAGATGGACCATGCACTGACACTAGGGTGAGAACTACATTAGCTAACATCATAAAATCATGGTGTACCAAGAGATGGATCACATACTGACATGAGAGGAAGCACTGCATTAACTAACCTCATAAAATCATGGTGTACCACGAGATGGATCACACACACTGACATTAGGGGAGCACTGCATTAGCTAACATCATAAAAGTATAGTGTTCCAAGAGATGGATCACACACTGACACTTGCGGAGTACTGAATTAGCTAACATCATAAAATGATGGTGTAGCAAGAGATGGCTCGCACACTGATATTGGGGGAGCACTGCATTAACTAACATCATAAAAACATGGTGTACCAAGAGATGGATCACACACTGACACTAGGTGGAGCACTGCATTAGTTAACATCATAAAATCATGGTGTACCAAGAGATCGATTGTACAATGACATTAGGGGGAGCACTGCATTAACTAACATAATAAAATCATGGTGTACCAAGAGATGGACCGCACACTGACATTAGAGGAAGCACTCCATTAGCTGACATCATAAAATCATGATGTACCAAGAGATGGATTGCACACTGACATTAGTGGGAGCACTGCATTAGCTAACATCATAAAATTATTGTGTACGAAGAGATGGATCACACACTGACACTTGGGAAGGACTGCATTAGCTAATATCATAAAATCATGGTGTACCAAGAGATGGATAACACGCTGACACTAGGGTGAGAACTACATTAGCTAACATCATAAAATCATGGTGTACCAAGAGATGGATCACACACTGACTACTAAGGGAATAACTGCACTAGCTAACATCACAAAATAATGGTGTACCAAGAGATGGATCACACACTGACATTGGGGGAGCACTGCATTAACTAACATCATAAAATCATTGTGTACCAAGAGAAGGATCATGCACTGACATTAGGGGAGCACTGCAATAGCTAACATCATAAAATCATGGTGTACCAAGAGATTTATCACACATTGACACTGAGGGTAGCACTGCATTAGCTAACATCATAAAATGATGGAGTACCAAGACATGGTTTGCACACTGAGGGAGCACTGCATTAGCTAACATCATAAAATCATGGTGTACCAAGAGATGGATCACACACTGACACTGGGGGAGCACTGCATTAACTAACATCATAAAACATGGCGTACCAAGAGATGGATCACACACTAACATTTGGGGGAGCACTGCATTAACTAACATCATAAAATCATGGTGTACCAAGAGATGGATCACACACTGAGATCAGAGGAAGCACTGCATTACCTAACATCATAAAATCATGGTATACCAATTGATGGATCATTCACTGACACTAGGGGGATCACTGCATTAGCTAATATCATAAAACATGGTGTACCAAGAGATGGAGTGCACACTGACATTAGAGGGAGCACTGCATTAGCAAACATCATAAAATCATGGTGTACCAAGAGATAGATCACACATTGAGATCAGGGGGAGCACTGCATTAGCTAACATGTACATTTTGCAGGCTTATGTTGCAGCTAGTAGCAGTAGGGCACATTGTCAGCTTCCATGTTACCAGCAGATCTGACTCCATAACAATGAGAGGTAATAATGACATAATGTACCTCTACCATGTCAGCAAAAACACCATGCAGAAGCTAGTACAATTGTGCTGACTTCACCTTCAGATTAATGGGATACAGGATATACCAGTTCTTATATGGTTTTGACATACTGCAGAGGAGAAATGCAATGCTATACAGTACCGCACAGCATTGCTGGCATATCTGAGAAGGTATTGGGAATGAATGACTGTACCCATGTTGACATCATTGCCAGTGCTTGATATGCTCCATAGCCATTTTTGATGAACAGATACAAAACTCACTGTCCATGGCATATAGTGTCTTCAATACCACACTGACACAGACCCAGAGCATTACTGAATGTGTGCTTATATTGGTGAAGTCCCACTTCTCTTGCCTATATGTCTCTGATGGTGCTCTACAGTGAGCTAGGGATACCTGCAGCAAGATCTTTTCCATGTGTGCCATGATATGCAACATTTTGGCACACAGAGAGCTACAACAGTGTATTACTGTTAAAGTACATGCCATGCCAGAGATGTGGTGAAGGATGCCTAGGCGAGGAGACATTGGAAGAGGCTGCTGTAAGACATGATGTTAGGCAGAGGCAGACACATGGCACTAGCTAAGAAGCAGTATCTATCTCACTACTATGAGCCAGGTTAGACTAATAAACATTAAAACTGATGCATAAAGTTACATCCAGACTATGCTGTTCATTGCATGGACTGGCCACACTGTGCATCAGACATAGGCTACACTGGTAAGAAAGTACAGTGGGTTGGGTGCATTCATCATCATGTGCACAGGTGGGTGGGATACAGTTCATCAAAGGGCATTGTGGGTTGGGGGCTATATGTACGTGGCTGCATGTGGAATGCTATTAGTTGAGGAGATTATGGTGGAAGGTAGCAAAGTTTGCAGTGTACCATGTTTGTGCATTGGTTGTTGTTCAGTAGGTGGTAGTCTTGACATAGCTCCTGCAGGTGGTAACCTGCCATGTGCACCTGACAGGGAAGGTCTGGTGTACCCTTGTCAGGCAGTGGATTAGAGCATGATCTTCCACACCTGTAGTTTGGACCCTGTGATTAACATCCAAGGCATGAACAATAGGATGCAATGGTGGTTGTTCAGTAAGTGGAGGTGCTGACACAGTTTCTGCAAAGCTGCAGGAACAGGAACGGCACTTCATTCTGCTGGAAAGGTTGTATGATTTGACGAGTCCATTTTAGTTTATTGAATATCCACGTTGCTGAAACTGACATGGTTTAGATCATATGGTTGACAACTGAGTTTGTCAATAAACAACATAAACCCAAAAAACACCCGCTAACAACACAAACAATGTTTTTCAGGGAGCAAGTCCCCTGCACTTGGGAGAGCTATGCCCCCACACTCCCTGCTAATTATTTTTACCAAGTTTAAGATTGCACTACAGTGAGGAAAAGACTAAATACGCTGATCTCTGCTGCACTGCAATCTCAATCAGAATGGGTCAACAAACCAAATTGTCAGCCATATGGGCTCAACCATATGGGTTTCAACAATCTGGATGTTCAGTAGACTAACATAGACTGGATTTGACATATGTGTGCTAATGGCCATAGCGGGGTGCACCACCATTAACACTGGATACCAACATGACCAGGATCTTCCTGACTCATGGGGTGTTCCCTCAGTGGAGGCAAAGGACAGACAGTATTGTACATGTTCATGGCCAGCCCTAGTGTATGGCAACAAATGTGGTCAGGGAGGATAAGCCTCACTAGAGCATGTCCATCCTGTGTACAAACCTCTTACAGACATTAACTCTCAGCCCAAGCATTACACCAGTGAGCTATGTGGTGGCAACAGTGGTGTCATCCTGTGCCTCTTTGACAATCACATCTGTTTAGTAGTTGCCATGCAGACCCTCTAATCAGCCATAGTACATGACATGTGGTAGTAATGGCCACTGGTGTGAAGCAGTGAAGCACCCTTTCCCATGCTCAGTAGTGTTACCAGCACCCGATGGAATATCATTGGATGAAAACCCAATATCACCATGGGATGATGCGCTGACCTCCTTCTGCTTGTGCATGGACAACTGAGATGGAGGAGCAGGTTGCACAGACAATGGAGCTGAGTCTGTGGGCAATGGTATGGAGCATGCCCCAACAGCACCCATGCCAGACACTGGAATTGTGCCTAAAGATGATGCCAAGCTTTGTCAACCATCATCAAGTCAGGATTGGTCACTGGCCTCATGCAAGTTAAGATTCATGATGGAGCAAAGATGCAAGCATTCACATTTGAATACAAATAAAACAGCTGTGTGCATTACAAGACATTACTGTCAATTCCTACTTTCCAGTTCACCTACAGCGTGACTATATAATAGCATACATAGAATGTAAATAAACACGGTTTATGTTCTGTGATAAGTCCACTGAATACCTAAAGTATAAAGATAATCCCCTGGATTCAGCAAGCAGTCATGCAGGAATAAGTTATTCCTGCATGGCAGGGGCAGTTCCTGTTCAGCACGGCAGTGCGCCATGCATATGTATGAAGGCGCACTGCCATGCTGTAAAATGGACACGGTTCCGTGTACAAGCACAATGGTGTGTGTCTGAGAGCGGAGCTCTCACAATATGCACCCCCGCCCCTGCACTCCAGAATTTACTTTTGGCAATTTAAAACAAGTGAGAATGCTCATAACAGCCCCAACCCATCAGGATAACAAATCTGGTCAATGCCATATGGGACAATCATCTCTACCAAGACAAAAGTTGTTAGAATAACACATTTAGCATAAGCACATAGCGCACACATCCCAACCTGTTAGAGTAAGGAATGTGGACAAAGCCAAAAGGGACAATTGTCTCACAAAGCAAAATTTGACAGAATAACAGGTTAAGCATTAGCATGGATATTCTGAAGGGTACAAATAAAAAAAAAACAACAGATATATTTTTTTAAACATTCAATAAAGTTTAAGTATAGCTGTGCAGGTGTGCCTGTTACTTAGCTACACTTAGTCCAGCTTAAACAGCACAAGAAGTTAAATACCAAGAGACATCCAATATAAGAAGTATTGCAACAGTGTAGTTGTTAGAGTGTATGCTTTACAAGCAGACATTCCTGGTTTGATCCCCACTGTAATCAATTTGCATTTTACATGTGAAACCCATACATAAACATTTTGTTTTAATAATTAACTACTAAATAACATATATTTGTTAACCAGAGTACTGTATTAGGTCCAGATGTGAGGTGTTAGTTTAATAAAGATGTGAAACCCCCATATAAACACAAGTGCCCCATACAGTATAGTCACACATGAATAAATGCAATGAAAGCACATTGGGGGTTGTCAGGGACAGTAAACAAATTTATAATGTGTAATAAATGATGAATCAATCCCATACTGCACATAGTTTATAAAATAAAAAATAAGCAATGCTAAGCAATGCACAGCTTTGCTGACTGGGTGTAAGTATTGTGTACATATGAATACTAAGCAATGAATAGCCCAACTAAGTGGATTTGCCCATTAAGCAATGCTGAACCTGTCCCTTTAAGCACTGCCATCCTTAGCTAAGCAGATTTGCCCGTAGCTTAGCTTAGCTCAGCATATTAAAAACCATCTAATCACAGCAAAGCATGGGAAATAGGCCATATTTAAACCATACAGGTGGGAATACAGCTCATAACTGGTTGCAGCTTCCCACTGTAGGTAGTATGGCAGGTGTTGATGAGGGCATGCACTTCTGGGAGCAGTGTTGGGGCACACAGGAGTCCAAGTTCTTGGTAGTACTCCTGGTAGAAAACCATGATGAGAGACTTTTGCAGGGCCAGTACCAGGGCTCCCAATATAAAGCAGAAGCCTAGGACCCTCTCACCCATGATCTCACCAGTGCCATTGGTATCCCTCAGACTGGTAAGCAGGTCTGGCACCACTATGCCAACCTGAAGCAGAGGAAGAGGGAGCTATTGGATGAGTGGGTGCAAGAAGCAATGCAGAGGGGTGATGTCCCAGCAGTGTGTAAGTAGTCATACCGATAACTGCTTACTAATGTCCAGCCTGTGTATTTGATGGATAGGTATGCCTAAATATTTCTCTATTTTCCTTAAAGCTGCAACTGAGTGGGCTGTGAATCAGGAAGCCCATGCTAGTAGGTTGCAAAGGCTGCATTGCGAGGCTGGTGAGTAACAATCCTGCTTGTAGTAGTCATACCAAATAAATATATAGTAGTAGAAAGTCACCTGGCAGTATAAAAACTGTGTATGGGTTGTACTGAATAAACCAGACAGTATGACAGTAATAGTCCCATATAGGCCATATTTAAATAAAACTTTAACTGCCTGGAAATAAAGTTATAAATCCTAGACTGGTTGTGTTTACTCTGGAATAGTATGGTATTTAGTGTTGCATTCTCTGAATAGTAATGTGTTAACCACTGTTACCCACACTGTGCTACATAAAAAAATGTCTAGGAATGTCTGTATAAGACTGTTGTAAGTATGAGATCAGATTGTAGAACCAAGAAAGACTTGGACAGAAAACACTGAAGGACTAGACTGCAATAACCAAATAGCATACTCTGATGAAACTTAAATTGTTGCATTTTTAGCAGACATAGCCATGGTTCGAATCCTGGGACTGGTAGTAAGCTGTATGCATAATCATACCTCTCAACTGTATAGATTTTTGCAGAATGTCCAGATAATTGGCTCATATTTTCTGCCTGTTCCTCTGCCCCCCCCCCCTGCCAAATCAGTGGGATGATCTCAGAATTGTAGTCACTAAATAATGACATACATTTGATTTCCATACCTCAAAACCTTCAGAAAATGTATATTAAAACAAATTATGTTACTCTAGCAATTCAAGTTTATGAGAGCAATATTCAAAATCTGTCCCTATTTGTACCCCCATGTTGTCAAGCTTTGTCCAGAGTGTGTGCATTAAGAGATTGAGAGGTATGTGCATAATATTAACTAGGAATCTGGGAATATGTATAGAAACAGTCAGGTAGTGTTAACAAACATTCCCTCCACAGGTCTACCAGGTAAGCGATGTAGAATTTAGCTGTAAGACAGTTGATGTATACACTGTGTACAAACATACCACTGCCCAAACCAAGGCCATAGGGTATTGTAATAATACCTGTAGAGTAATGATTAGACCAATTATCATTAAAGTTGTGAGTATTGCAAGGATGTTGTTGTTAACTGACATCTCTCTCTCCCCCCCACCATATCTGCAACAATAATCTAAACACACCAATCAATGGATATGTTTACACCAAACCTACTGTTGAGACATATGTCTAATTGTTCAACAAATATTAAAATGTGTTTCTATTAATGTTCCATGTTGAAATACTATAATTGGTGGCCTGTTGCTATCAATGTAACCTGCATGCCATAGTAATGGCCACTGTGGTTCCATATATGCATGTATTCTGTTTGCTATGCAACTGATCCAAATCTGGTGTTTTGGGTTAATGGGAATATCTATGCATGCTGCTACAACTAATCCTGGATTGTATTGACTATTACTAACCCACATATGTTTTAAAACTGCAACACCATAGCACGTTTGGAAGGCTGTTCCCAGTGGACATACCTCTCCCACCTCATCTGTCCATAGCAACAGGCCTCAGCATGTCTGGGACCCACCCTGGGACCTCCTTGTACGCTGATCCTGCACCACCTTTGGGTGGAACAACCTCAGGGGATGGGGCTCATCCCTTGCCCATGGAGCGGGAGCAGTCAGGATCCTGTCACCCGAAGTCAGATCCAGGGATTGATGTGTAGCGAGCTCTGAAGGGAGTTTGGAGATCTGCAACACCAGCTTGAGGGCCAAGTGGCACATTTAGAGGGTCAACCTGCCCCTCCTGCTCATCCCCTAGAACAGCCACCTTTGAGGCCATGAAGTTGCAGTGGTGACTGCCCATGGGTGGGGTCCTCAGTTCAACTGTTTCCATTTGGGGGCTCATGGGCCTCTGATTTCCAAACACCCCTACCTGTCCAAGGTGTTTACCCCCCCACATGTGTCATATACCGTCCCTGTATGCTGTCTTGTCTGTCTTCCTACCCAACCTCCCTCCCCAATATACCTACTATCCTTCCCCAACATCCCAATCTCACCTTAAAAAAAGGGCACTCTGTTCCTCCTCCAAAATGTCACCCGATACATAGCTGTCCATTTTGCACACATGTCCACTGGACACATGTAATCTGGTCAAATTGGCTATAGAACATTTTATTGTTGTCCTCACACCCTTTCTCAGGGGGCTGAGTGTCCAAATATACCTCCAAATTCAGTATATATGCACAGCTGTTGCTGTAGAAGAAATGGACTGCTATGGATATTCCCTACACCGGTCCTGCACATCCTTAGCTACTTTCCCAATTGTCTTTTTCTATTTTCTTTCTCTCTTTGTGCCCCCTTTTTCACCACTTTCCTATTACCCCTTTTTATTTTCTTTTAAAGAAATTAGCATGGGGGTAAGTGGGAATAAGCACTTTTAAGCAGTAGTAAGTGGGTTTAAGCCCGTTTGTGCAGCTCTAAGCAATGCCTACACAGATTAAGCATTTTCAGGCTGTCTATAATCATATTTAACTGGAAGTTAGCATTGCTTATCACCTTGCAAACCCCCACAAACCTGCTTACAACTACTTAAAAGTGCCTTAATCACTCTGTATCCAACAGCCCTTGTTCTATCCAGCAACAAAATGACCAGTAGTTCCAAGGACCCTGCACAACATAGCCACAACAAGTTGCCAGTAAGTCATCTCAGCTGTAAGATGTTGGGGAATGTACAATGTGGAAACACTAACCATTCTAATGATACATATACACACACATGTATATACATATATATATATATATATATATATATATATATATATATATATATATATATATATATGTACATACACACACACACACACATACATATATAAATACTTATAGATATTTATAAAGACAGAATATATAGAGGGTGCACAGCATATCAAACAGCCATTATTCCTACAGTTACCACCTTTTCAAATGACCAGTGTCTCATCCTTTCCTACAAATGAGAATTATTGCAGGAAACATATACCACACACAGTGCAAAGGACATGACACCACACTCAATTTGCATACATATAAATGTTTATTTATGTACAATTTCAGTTGTTTATGCCATTTCTTATAGCATTTAGGTGTTTGAAATATATAATAACTGATTAATGCAACTCTCAAAGAATAGCTCCTAAGAAGGCAAACGTAGATCCCCTGGACTCGAGCCGTAAATCAGAAGCAAACGAACTGTTGCTTTTTGTCACACAACTTTATTAGATAACTGCCAGCACCACAAAGCACGTCTAGTAAGGATGGTTAAGCGCTTTCATCTGCAATACCAGATTTCTTCAGAACCATTTACCTTAACATGTCACTTCCTTTTTAAGCACAAATTTTTGGCGCCAAAAGTTAGTTAAATAGTTAGTTAAAAACAAAAACAAAATTACACAATTTACATTTGTTATGAATTAATTAAGATATCACAAAAATATTATTAAAAACTGTCCTAAAGGACACAAATGTACTATATACTTGTACTAAAGTGCATTTATACAGTGCATAATACATTTCATTACTTGGGTCTCTTATACTATCTACCCTATGCTGAAATTTGTGTTTATAAATTACATAATGAATATATATAAAAAATTGTAAATGTTATAAAATGAAATATATTGTAAAATATATAATAATGTTAAAATGTACTAGGCTGATGAAATTTCCTTAATCTAACGCCAAAAAAGGCTTAATACTTATATAATCATTTATACCCGGGGGAGATGTGGCATCTAAACATATCTGCCACTTGCTTTCTAACCAAGCCAAGTATGTTTTCCAATTTCCTCCCCTGTCATTTACCTCTACCTGGTCTATAATAGCAAATTTAAAACTATGTTCACTTCCCTTTTCTATAATATGTCTACTTAGTGCGTTCTTAGTATCTCCTTTCCTAATACTATACAGGTGCTCGTATATACGAGTTTTGAATTTCCTCTCAGTCTTTCCTATATAGTATACATCGCATTTCCCACACTCAGCAATGTACACAATACGCTGTGTATTACAATTACCCTTCTTAGGATATACTACAGATTTAACAATATTCTTAAGTCTCATCCTACATTTTGTGTTAATATATTTACATTGACTACATGCACCGCAACACGTAGTGCCCTTCCTGCTATTTCCTATGTAGGCCTTTTTCTTAGTCTCTATCATTCTTTTTAAATTCATACCTGTTTTATATACTATAGAGAGATTTGTACCTAGTATGTCTCCAATAGGTACATTACTTGTAATTAAGTCCCAATGTTTCTTCAGAATTTCAATCATGATGTTGGTGTATGGGTTAAACCTAATGATGCATACTCTATTGTCTCGGTCTATTTGGACTTTAGTACACACCATACTACCTGTACCCAGCAGTGGTACATATTTACTACCCCATTCTTTCTTAACATAAGACGTAATGTTGGTCAACATATGTTTGGGGTAACCTTTGTCTAGGAATAAATTGGAAAGGACATCCAATTCACTTTGCATAATCTCCTTAGTCGATGACATTCTGGCTATCCTTATGCATTGGCCTTTGACTACATTACGAAAGATGTGGCCAGGATGACAACTGCTATAATGTATGTAGTCATTTGAAAACGTAGGTTTTCTATATATTCGAGACTCAAACCCTTGTCCTGTAGTACTAATCCAGGTATCCAGATATGCTATTCCCACTTTGTCATACTGGTAGGTGAATTTGAGAAATTCCGTAGTATTGTTAAGGTACTCTAAGAATTCTAGAATCTTCTCTTCTGGACCTTTCCATAAAATAAACATATCGTCCAGAAACCTAGTGTATAATCTGATGTATTGGTAATATACACTGGGGAAGATGAACTTATTCTCCCACTCGAGCATAACCAAGTTTGCAAAAATGGGGGCACAAGAAGCCCCCATTGCTACACCACGTGTTTGTTTGAAGTGTTCACCCGAGTGGAAGATATAGTTGTGGTCTAGGACCAGCCCCATCATGTCCATGATGAGATTGATCCTATCCCAACTACAACCTGAATACTTTGTCATGCTATTACAAAAATATTCAAGACCAATGTCTGCCGGTATACTAGAAAATAAATCTTTCACATCAACTGTAAGGAAGATCAAATTTTCCTGCCATACTTCATCCGTAAGTTTGCTCAAAAAATCCCATGAATCTTTTACTATGTGGTTAACTTTAGTATATATATGTTTCATCCAATGGTCTATGGCTACCCCTAGCTTGAATGTTTTCGATTTGGAGCCAGATATTATTGGTCTAAAGGGTGGATGTTCCAGGTTTTTGTGTATTTTAGGTATTCCTATTATATTAGATAATATTGGAAAATCATTTTTGAAAAATTCATATAATTCAGTAGTTATTTTTCTATCTAATAGATACTCCTCTATGGCTAAATCGATCCTTCTATGTCCTGTTTTAATTTGGTTCAACGACACTTGTTCATAATTACCAGATTCATATAGGATCTTCTGTATTTCCCTTTGATATTCTTTGTTTTCAAAAATCACAATCCCACCTCCCTTGTCTGGCTTCATTATTCTTATCTCATCATTCATAATGAGATTCTCTAAACATTTCCTTTCTTCAGTTTGTAAATTGTCCTTATTTACTGAAGAATCTAACTTATTTTTCTTGATATTTCTGTGTAAAATGTATAAATCTTTACAAACCATTTTCTCATATAAACCTATCTGTGCATTAGTTACGGGAATATACGTACTTTTCTTTGTTAACTTATTACAGTTGGTGTTTACTTTTCCCTTATTCTGACCCTGGTTGAACTGTATAGCAAGATTGAGTCTTCTACAGAATAACTTAACCTCTTTTATGGCATCAAAAATATCAAATTTTACTGTGGGTATGAATTTCATCCCCTTACTGAACAATGTTGTGATTTCCGTTGTAACCTGGACTTGTGTATAGTTATATACCTTAAACCCTTCAAAGCAATGTATGTACGGATGCCTTACTGGATTTTCCTCAGGTATACTTACACTAGTACAAAAAGTAGATGCCTTCTCATAGAGAATGTTATCTACAGGGGTGGGGGGTGCATGCTTCTGAAAACTGTTTCCACCACCTTCTCCGTCAATCATTCCATCTATATTCTCTGTTGGTTGGATCTCCTTTGCCATCTTTTTGGTGCCGGGTAAAATCGCCCCCCTTGAAAATTTTCATCTTCGTTCAACCTATACTTTCTTCTTCTTCCTTTGGTTTCTACTACTTCGAATACCCCATCCCCTTCATCTGTATATTTAGGCCAGATGTAAGCTCTTCCTATCCTGTACATTTCTAGGTCACGCTCTATTTTATTCATTTTTCTGTTGTAAACATTATGCACTTTACTTTTTGCATTAGTGAACTGTTTTGAATATAAATCATACCATTCAACAAAATCCACATCTTTTATAATAGATTCATTCAAACATTCTACTTCCTGTAGAAGAGCATTAATTTTTTCTTCATTACATTTCAAAAGTGCTTTCATATAAGAAAAACCAAAATCATCGAACATTTTGTTAAACAATTGCTCAATTTTTAAAGTGTATTTTAAACCCAGTGGTAGTTTGAAAAACCTCAAACCTTTTGGTACCACCTGTAATTGAATACATTTTTCAAGATATACATTATCCACTTTTACACTTTTAAGTTGTATTAGTTTTTTACCCAATGAATAAATTCTGGATTTGACATCATTAGTAACATTTTCCTCACATTCATATACTTTTTGCCTATATTCACTTGTGTTTCTCCCCCCAAAATTATCTTCATCAGCTAGAAATTCATTTAGTACTTTAGATACATTTAAAACACGTTCCCGACAGTCCCTTTTCTGAGTGCATTTCAGTTTAGGGCTGGATATCTTATCTAAGTTTACAGTACCTTTGTTTTTGCTATTTGCCTTCTTGGCAATAGCTGAATATGTCCGTACTGGAACACGCTGCTCTTTAGGGCGTGCCCCCAATCTAATATTCTCACTGTTAGTGTGAAATAAGCTGAAATCGAACGTGAAATCAGCTTCCATTGATATGTCCCTGTTTTCTTCTCCTATTTCCAAATCATGTACTTTAGTCCCTTCACCTTGTCCATTAGGGATATCACTTGCTCCGCTGGTAACTTCCACCAACACCGCTTCCACTTGCGATGTCTCCGCGTTGGTTTGAATAGTTTTAGCTGGTTCCACTCCAGCTGTTACAGCTTCAGTGAGCTTCTGCACAAGTTCAAGGAGTCTGTTGACGTCTCCTTGAAGTGACGTCACTTCCGACCGGTGTACAGTATTCTTCACGACTCAATGGAGTCCCAAGACAATCCACCTCTACCATTTCACAACTTGTAACCAAAGTAGAACAAAACAAACAATAGCTCCTAAGAAGGCAAACGTAGATCCCCTGGACTCGAGCCGTAAATCAGAAGCAAATGAACTGTTGCTTTTTGTCACACAACTTTATTAGATAACTGCCAGCACCACAAAGCACGTCTAGTAAGGATGGTTAAGCGCTTTCATCTGCAATACCAGATTTCTTCAGAACCATTTACCTTAACATGTCACTTCCTTTTTAAGCACACATTTTTGGCGCCAAAAGTTAGTTAAATAGTTAGTTAAAAACAAAAACAAAATTACACAATTTACATTTGTTATGAATTAATTAAGATATCACAAAAATATTATTTTAAAAAAATCATATGAATTTTTCAAAAATGATTTTCCATTATTATCTAATATAATAGGAATACCTAAAATACACAAAAATCTGGAACATCCACCCTTTAGACCAATAATATCTGGCTCCAAATCGAAAACATTCAAGTTAGGGGTAGCCATAGACCATTGGATGAAACATATATATACTAAAGTTAACCACATAGTAAAAGATTCATGGGATTTTTTGAGCAAACTTACGGATGAAGTTTGGCAGGAAAATTTGATCTTCCTTACAGTTGATGTGAAAGATTTATTTTCTAGCATACCGGCAAACATTGGTCTTGAATATTTTTGTAATAGCATGACAAAGTATTCAGGTTGTGGTTGGGACAGGATCAATCTCATCATGGATATGATGGGGCTGGTCCTAGACCACAACTACATCTTCCACTCGGGTGAACACTTCAAACAAATACGTGGTGTAGCAATGGGGGCTTCTTGTGCCCCCATTTTTGCAAATTTGGTTATGCTCGAGTGGGAGAACAAGTTCATCTTCCCCAGTGTATATTACCAATACATCGGATTATACACTAGGTTTCTGGACGACATGTTTATTTTATGGAAAGGCCCAGAAGAGAAGATTCAAGAGTTCTTAGAGTACCTTAACAATACTACGGAATTTCTCAAATTCACCTACCAGTATGACAAAGTGGGAATAGCATATCTGGATACCTGGATTAGTACTACAGGACAAGGGTTTGAGTCTAGAATATACAGAAAACCAACATTTTCAAATGACTACATACATTATAGCAGTTGTCATCCTGGCCACATCTTTCGTAATGTAGTCAAAGGCCAATGCATAAGGATAGCCAGAATGTCATCGACTAAGGAGATTATGCAAAGTGAATTGGATGTCCTTTCCAATTTATTCCTAGACAGAGGTTACCCCAAACATATGTTGACCAACATTACATCTTATGTTAAGAAAGAATGGGGTAGTAAATATGTACCACTGCTGGGTACAGGTAGTATGGTGTGTACTAAAGTCCAAATAGACCGAGACAATAGAGTATGCATCATTAGGTTTAACCCATACACCAACATTATGATTGAAATTCTGAAGAAACATTGGGACTTAATTACAAGTAATGTACCTATTGGAGACATACTAGGTACAAAACCCTCTATAGTATAAAACAGGTATGAATTTAAAAAGAATGATAGAGACTAAGAAAAAGGCCTACATAGGAAATAGCAGGAAGGGCACTACGTGTTGCGGTGCATGTAGTCAATGTAAATATATTAACACAAAATGTAGGATGAGACTTAAGAATATTGTTAAATCTGTAGTATATCCTAAGAAGGGTAATTGTAATACACAGCGTATTGTGTACATTGCTGAGTGTGGGAAATGCGATGTATACTATATAGGAAAGACTGAGAGGAAATTCAAAACTCGTATATACGAGCACCTGTATAGTATTAGGAAAGGAGATACTAAGAACGCACTAAGTAGACATATTATAGAAAAGGGAAGTGAACATAGTTTTAAATTTGCTATTATAGACCAGGTAGAGGTAAATGACAGGGGAGGAAATTGGAAAACATACTTGGCTTGGTTAGAAAGCAAGTGGCAGATATGTTTAGATGCCACATCTCCCCCGGGTATAAATGATTATATAAGTATTAAGCCTTTTTTGGCGTTAGATTAAGGAAATTCCATCAGCCTAGTACATTTTAACATCAAATATATATATTGTATTATATATTTTGTTTTATAATATTTATAATTTTTTATAATATATATTATGCAACTTATAAACACAATTTTAGTATAGGGTAGATACTATATGAGACCCAAGTAATGAAATGTATTATGCACTGTATAAATGCACTTTAGTACAAGTATATAGTACATTTATGTCTTTTAGGACAGTTTTTATAATATTATTGTGATAGTTTAATTAATTCATAACAAATGTAAATTGTGTAATTTTATTTTTAACATACTATTTAATTAATTTTTGGCGCCAAAAATTTGTGCTTAAAAAGGAAGTGACATGCTAAGGTAAAAGGTTCTGAAGAAATCTGGTATTGCAGATGAAAGCGCTTAACCTTTCTCATTAGACGTGTTTTGTGGTGCTGACAGTCATCTAATAAAGTTGTGTGACAAAAAGCAACAGTTCGTTTGCTTCTGATTTACGGCTCGAGTCCAGGGGATCTACGTTTGCCTTCTTAGGAGCTATTGTTTGTTTTGTTCTACTTTGAACTCTCAAAGAAAACATATGATACAGTAATGTGAAAAACATAACATACTTTGCTGTCTAGGCTAAAGCCTTCAAGTAGTACAACAGTGAAAATCACACTTGCCTTGAGGATAAAAATCAATCAACATTTAATTACAGATGAAGTTCAACAGCCTCCAATTACACTCTGTACTCAACCCCCCAGGGGAAAAGTATCAGTTGTCACAATGTAAAGGTATGTGCTACATCACAATGCCTAACTTAAAATGTCACTATCACACTGACAAAAAGAACTGTGTGCAAGACAGTAAGGTCTATCCCACAACTGTTCCCATGATGAAACATATGAAAATGTAAAGCCATATACCTTAATGTTTCTTATTACTAATATCCCCAACATGTTGTAACAGCTTAGGTTAAAAACATTTAATAACACTCCCTCATAAAATGTCTTACAAGGGCATATAACAGTGTTCTTCATACACTGACCTCTAGACTGTACAGGGTCACACATGTTTTGTCCAGCTGTAGCCCTTACATATATATATATATATATATATATATATATATATATATATATATATATAGACACTACCCCACAACTTGTGTGGGAGTCCGCATCACTGGAATGATAGCAGGAATGTCAGCACTAAATAATGATAGACCATACCTATCAACCTCTTACTGCATGACATCTGCACAAAGCCTGGTATGTAGGTGGATGACAGAGGCTGAAACACAGGGCCATATTTGAAATATTGCTGTTATACACTGTGAAAGTTGCTGGTGTTACAGGATTGGTTGCAACATACTTTTACTCAGGAATATGAAGTCAGAAACACAAATGGATGTTGCCATGTACTGATAGCAATCAATGGAGAGAATGCCACTGATATGTCAGTGGTAAGACCTGTGTGGGGAACAGACAAAACATAATAGCCAATCCTCTGGCTGTCATGAGGATAGGCCCACAGTTGAGAGCTATGCAGACATACTGCTTTCCATGCAAAAGTAGCATGTACACACAAACCCTGTAAAACTATTAGTATTCAATGCATATAACAGCAATACTCACACACTGTCCCTAGGTCTAGAACCTTATACAAACATGTATTTGGCCTGTGTACACAAGCCCTGTTGTAAGAGATATAGCTACCGGCTGTGTGCAACACCGCTGCCCAGACACAGGTGGATGTATTCCATACTAGAAAGGTAAAGGGACAATGACCACAATGTCACTGCATACAACAAAATAAAATGTGTACTGCTACTGATTGTTGCATTGCCATGACACTGATATGGGTACTACAGTAGGCATTCTTATCACATAGTAATCAGAGAAGTGTACAACTGCATTATGACCCACTGTCATGTCTACCACAAACATCTATATTAGCACCCATATACACTGGATATCAGGTCTATGTGCTGTATGCCAATGAGCCCGCAGGAAGTCATGTTAAAATGTTTTTCACCTCAAATGTGACCCATAACCTGTAAAATTATATTTAAAAAAAAAAGCTATTTCATGGAAGGTGAGCAACCATTGCCAAGTAAAGATGTGATATGACAGAATACAAACCAAGACAACTGGATGCTATAATCATCTCAGCAGGTGTTTACACAACATACCAGCATTAGGGTGTGCACACACATTCAACTGGCTTACTGTACTGAATATTACATCCCATTTGCTGGAGGGACAGGTTCATAATCCAGAGACTGCCCATGCTATGGACTAGACGTCCCATACACGTCAGGCAGAGCACCTCACTGGCCCTCTTCTAAAGAAATCTTGATGAGTGGATGGGAAATAGAAAATTCACCACAGTGATCACTCCAGTGGCTTTACTCAACAGAGGGACTGGGAACTAAGGTTGGGTGGCACTATGCCAGGGTAATCCCATGGGCTAGGCTTGTAAAGGCTCCAGGGCCTTTAGCCTAGTACACACCTATGAACCTATATGTTTGCACAGGACAGGTTATTATGTTCCCTATTCAACTGAGCAGGCTATAGGATGCATCACAGGTGAGGATTGTGTTGACATGTGCTATTGTGGGATCATGTTCTAATTGCACAAGTACCATGCATTGTAACAGGGGTGTGTACACTTCATATCCACTATAGCTATATGGAATAAGCAGTACCTTACCTGTACAATAATCATCCACCAACGATAAAGTAATCCCCCTTGGTGGACACCATCAAGACCCAAAGCACATACTAGGTTGCTATAGTGGCTGCACAGGGACACATAGGTGCAGTCCACAACTTGGAAGCAAGTGCACCTCTATCTGAGCAAGCATGCAGGTTCACAGTTGACCTCCTCTAAGGCTGACTATGATTAGAAATCAAACATATGCAAACCACCAAGGCCATTTGCATCCATGTCTACACATATGTATGCAGTCTCAAAGCCAGTGACACAAGTCAACCTGTACTGGAGGTAAAGTACACCTCATACACACATGCCATGGATACAGGCATCCCACATCAGACAGGATAGGTGGGAACCATGGCACCCAGTCCACAATGGTTGTACAGGGGGATATGCACATCACCCACACTCCTGCCCACATCAATGGTGAGCATGGACATAATGCCAACTGATGACAACAACAGCAAGTCTCCATGGAGAATGAGAACATCATGGATTGCTTCCTACATTAACACAGGCATGTACTCACAGTCCCAACACACACTACAGTCAAACACACTCATGCCATCATTCACACACCATCCACATGGAAGATGGCCACTGTCATCCCTCTACACAGACATGAATGGTGTGTAGTGGATTATGCTATTAAGTGTCCAACATTGGGGGGAACTGGACAGGTCAGGGCCAGGAGTGTAATGCAAGATGTACAACCCTTGATAGCTTACTGTGTTATTGTATAGTCTGGAGTATTTGGAAGTAATACCCACTGTTGATGTGCACGTGGACAACTGTATGAGGTCCCCCTGATCTTTTTTCCTGTTTATGTCTTCCAGGTACAATGTCCCGGGAATGCCTTCCCACATACACACCCCTGGAAAATGATGTTATAATACAGTTCCTCATAGTCCATCATGCCATCCTCTTCAGCCACAGGGCCCAGGATCTGCAGGAGAGGACTGACCTGTGGAATGAGCTCGTCCATAGGGTAAACAATGTCGGTCTGCACAACCGCAATTCTGAGCAGATGCGGCATTGCTGCACGGATCTGATCCACCACACCCGTCAGCATGCTGCTGCAGTTAGGAGGGACCAGCTAGTCACAGGTGGGGGGGTCATGCCATCCAGCGCCCACTGACACATGCTGAGGAGCTCCTTGCCAGCCTTTGGGCACTCGCCCACCAGCAATGCCAGCAAGTTGAAGACAGCATTATGGAGGAGGGTGCAACCCACACAATGGATGAGGAGCATGCAGGTAACACCCCAGGGCACATTAGTAGACCACTGTTGCTTATCCATTTTCATCTGTAAAGTATCAACATGCATATGTCACATAAGATATTCTGTTGCTGCAGTCTAGTAATGAACACATGTGCATAATATCTAGTATTGTGGGTTTGTACTGTTGATGTGCTGAAATGCTGCTCCCACCCTGTACAAATGCCACAGGTTTGGATACTGACATTACGTCTCTCACACAACTATTTAGGTCCCATTGGTATACAACTGGGGCAGTAGCCTGTAGCGGGTGAGTATGGAGTTGTTTTTTTCAGGTTTGCCAATACAATGGCCATGTTATTGCCATGCTATTTGCAATGCACACCTGTAACACACCTACCGATAATGCACGCTGTACATGCTCACTTATTGTTGCTGTTAACTGCACTGCATCACAGTGGTCACCATGGTGGCATATCTGAAGGGTATGTAAGAGTACTGCAGTATACCTAACAACCTGTCAGTGCAAGACGTGTGGACAGAGATGAACATAATGGTGGTACAAATGGCCTACAGTAGGGGCATGTTTGTGACAACAGTGTATACACCACTATTACAATGGCAACTGTTCGTGATCTAAACAACGGCAAATGACAATGCCACATTCCACACCTTTTACAACCTGTAATGTGATTCTAACATGAGCAATGAATGTGTAATATGGAAACTTATGTTAGGACAACAAATATGGGGAATACATACCTTAACATACACTGGAAGCATATGTGTGAGCTCACTCCAAATATATTGTGGAAGCAGCTTGTGAGGTACAGCATTCACTCTTCTTGAGTACAGACCTTCCATGAAGTACAGGGCCTCAATGTCACACCAAGTAATGGTCTGCTATCCAAGAAGTATGTCCATGACATTTACCCACTCACCTGCAACAGAGGCAGCTGTGGCTTGCACACATCTTACAAACAATGAAATGGATCCCATATCCAAAAGGTAGCACTCAGGAGTAAGTAGCTTTACCTCACCATTGCATATACCATGGCAAACAGTGCAGACAGTCATGTATGTGTGTATGAAGTATGGGACAACATTAATATAAAAAATAAACAGATGCCCATCCAAAACAGATGACAACATATGTTGCAAACTGATCACGGAAGCTGCCCAGAAACATGCAGTAGCACTGAGGGACTTGCAGGAATGTCTAGCAAGTACTGCCTGTGCAGTGTCTGTGTCAACAATTGCCTGGAATCTGCATAAGTGTGGCCTTTGGGTTAGGGTAATCAGACAGAAGAGTTGTTCCACAGGCATCATCATCCAGGGCTTTCTACAGATAGCATATGCATAACATCAAGTCTCCTAAAGGCATGTGTTGCAATGTGTAATGGTGTCATGAGACCAAGGCTGAAACCTACAGACAGTATTCATAAAGATACATGTGGTGCACAAGCAACACCTCACTCCACCTCAGGGCCACCATCCCCATTTTACCTTGCTGGTGCCAGTGTACACCTTTAGGCTTGCTGTTCATTAGCAGGAATTAGGCCGGTAGACATGGCATTTAGAATTTGGAACACTGCAAAATAACACTCGTGTGGCCCATAGTTGTCAAGCATCTGCAATAAGGCTGAGGATGGGGAGGAGTGTCATCGTGAAACACAACAGTGAACTGAAGCATACATCAAAAGCTCACTAAGAATGGCTGTATCTGAACACAGTAAAGGGTCATGAATTGTGTCAGACTTAACACTGACTCCACAGCAATAGTGAAGCCACTGTGTGAGCTCCAAGGGCTGTGCACATGAGGTGACCTTGCAATCAAGCAGAGTTGTGGGACATTTTGTAGGGTGGAGTGACCAAATAATGGCAAGTGAAGATGAGCCATGCTAAGTATACCCCTTCCAGGAATAGTGACTGCTGTGTTTCACTTAACAGGTTCTGCAACAAATCATTGTGTTAAGGGTGTGCACACTTATGCAACCCACATAGTGTATGCATCTCATTCAGCATCTGCACAACTAACACATTTGTTTGATACTGCATTGGATTGTACAGGTCATATGTCACATATCAGGTGTGTGTAATGTTAAATTATGCAGTATTGTGTCTGCATTGCATACCATGGAAGAGGCTGGCATGTCAACAAGGGTGTGTACACTCCTCATATCCACATTAAGCTTTGAAGGTTGTCAGTGTAATTGGCTTTTATTGCTCATACATGCACTGCTGATGATGAGATATGCAAATCAGAGGTCAGGCATTAACTATTGACATCAGTCCTCATATCATCCCAGTATGTGTCAGACAAACACATAGGGGCTGTGAGCAACAGAACAAACATAACTGCCACACATATACACATTCAGCAATGGTGTGTAGACTCATGAGTTATGGTGCACATTACATGCCAGTGCGCTGTACAAGTGCACAGCAATACTGTGTACATGGGTGCAGTGTATTCCAGGGGAAGGGGCATCATCTACTAACACAACTCATACATCACAGAGATGTATAATGTTGGTAACAAGGATTGAGTATGGCTGCAGTGCATGCTGTTGAGAGCCATATGCCATGCATGTTGATTGTTAGGTAATGAGAGGTCTGTGTAATATTTTTGTGCCACCTCACCTGTAAGTGTATATGTGTGTGTGTGTGTGTGTGTGTGTGTGTGTGTGTGTGTGTGTGTGTGTGTGTGTGTGTGTGTGTGTGTGTGTGTATGTGTGTGTGTGTAGAGGTAAACCATAATGTACAGGTCTTAGGTTACATGTTTTGTTTGCCCCTCACAGGTGGCGAGGTGGGTCAGGGTCCCTCCTGCAGTCAAACTGATGCTAATGTCCATACAGACTATGATGATAGGCATGGTGAGGCACAGGCAGTGTTGTCAGGGGCTGAAGCTGTGCCATCAGTTGACATCCCACTTATATCCACCCCATCCCCGTACACAGTCTCAATGCTCATACATAACCCATCACCAGTGGCCATAGATGAGGGACAGTTGGCAGGTGATGGCATGGGACAGGACAGTGTGGGGACTATGGAAAGTGTGTCTGTACACAGCAGCCATAGCCAGATGACCAGTGAGGTACCACAAAGGCAGATGTACAGGGGTGCTCATAGTAAGGCTGCTGGCCATCATGTCCCTGGCAGTAGTGCCACAGTAGGTGTCACCAGATGCATGTTTTGCTGCATCATGGAGGCACAGGCATGTATGGAACATTGCACCAGACAGAGTCTGAGGCTCCATAGGGATACTCATTCTGCTGTATTTGACAGTATCATGATCTTGCAGGTGCCCACTGTTATTTTCTAAAGGTTCTGGATAGACGGTTGGGTGATATGGTGGGAATATTCGACCATCTGGTGTCTGTGGTAGAGCATGTGGTGGGAGTAGGGTGGCGGCCACATGAACATAGTTCAACAACACCAACAGGTGGAGGTCTACATGGATGTGCAACAACTCATGTCTGCTCCCATAGTGGCAGTAACAGCAGCAGTACTACGGGGGGGTGCTGTCCACACCACAATGCAGTAGGCCATGTGTGCATGGTCCTGGCCAGTTCCAACAGGGGCATGGATCCAGTGGACAATTGTCATCATCATGGGAGAACAGCATATCTGTGCTTCTGCCTGGTAGTGCTTGTGAAACCCCTGGCTGGCACGGTTTCCATGTCCATGGCTGGAGACAGTGAACTGTACACCCTGCCATATGCAGTCTGCAGCTATCCAACAAACCCCTGTATAGGGCAGTCACATGGCAGAAATGTGTGCATACATACACACACACTTCAACACAGCTAGGGCACCTCCATAACTATCTGCACAGCCCATTTAATAAAGAGCCCCCTACACCACACACACACATGATGTCAACCAAATGGCTCGGCCTAGTCCTCTGGTAAACCTGCCAAAACACCCTGATACCTGTGCCACATCCCTGTCATCCATGTCATTGATGCAGGGACATCCTGACAGGATTCTAATGCACAGAGTGAATGTCCTAAGCTTTAGCAATGTATTGCTTTTGAACATGTTTTCAGCTGGAATGATTAATGCTTACACATCAGGGTGTTTAACTGTCCAGCCATGATGCATTATAGCTGTTATTAACACTGACTGACTGTGGTTTCCATAATGTATTCTGTTTGTGTTCTAGGTGTCTATGTGTCAGCAGGATGTTGGTCTGCTGTCCTGTCCTACGAGGAGTGTAGCACTGTAGTGACACATTGACTGCGTCGTATCCCGGTACAGCTGAACACAGGTAACAGGTCTTTATAATAGTTACTGCATGTTCCACATGGCTGATAGGTCTGAGGGGTGTATACAGGTGAGTACATGGTGGTTGATGCCAGCAGCACTTCTACAGTGGACAATTGTAAGTGTACTGTGTAATGCACCAAATGTCTGTGAATAAACACACACACACACACACACACACACACACACACACACACACACACACACACACACACGCACACACACACACACACTTTGGTGTTGATGCAATACACAGAGAATACTGTTCACATGGATGCACTTTATTTTGCAGTGAACTCATTTTGGTCTATGTAATTCCACCCAGACCAAATTGCCAAAACATCAAACCAGGAAATAATCAGTTCACCAGTTTAATGTCATTGACAATGGTACTGGCAGGGTATATGTCCTCTTCCCCAATGTAGTGCAATCCTGGATTTGGTAAACATAGGTGTGCTGGTGTGGGTGGCACAGCCTCCCAATTTGGAGGGTGTGGGTTGGTGTAGAACCACACATAATGTGATTAATAACTACTTAGCCTGTTAACATACACTGTACAGTATAACAGCACACTAAGCAGGGGGATACCCACAACAATAACCCCAATGTGGGTGGCTGTGGCCACAACAACCATACCCATGTATATATACCAACTCCTGTATTGCTGTACAGCTGTACAGTGGGAAAGAGGCATGTACACATCCACTACTAGTTTTGCTTGACTGTATTTCCACAAGATGATTGCTTTGAAATGTTACCTTTAGCCAATTAGTTCTCGGACAAATTGTCTCCTGGGACATATATTTTCTGCAAATTGAAGTAGATCCCTTCACATACACACACACTTAATTGGCGACACTGAGAGTAGGACCCCTACCTAAGTACTTATTGCTACTGATGTGTTTGGTTTTCATTGCAAACATCACAGAGCTTTTAGGGTTAGGTATGTCCAGAGTTTCCTGTTAAAGTGAAGAACATCACCAGGCCTTGTACAGTATGGTAATGGGGGATGTACAGGGTGTTAATTAACAATACATAGTATGACATACTGTCATATACACATTGACAAACACATACAGTCATATACACAGCTGACAGATCTGGGTTTAGCAGTGCTAACTACCTTGTCAGTGACTCCATTCTGTTGCAGAGAATTTGCACACAGCACATGCATCATTGGGTTGGATAGTGTAATCAGTTACCTGTATGGTTGATGGTGATAGCAATATTCATACAGTGGACCTTGGGACATGTACTGGGGGTACCATGGTGTAAAGACAGTATACCCAGCACCCACACCCCACACTGGATATTGTACTCACTGAAACCTATGATAATACTCTGACATACCCACAATCACACATTGACCAGGACTGTAATACAACCCCTTGTCTATCTAATCAGTGCTACTACAGGGATATGCATTTATTGCAAATGCCACAGTGATAGTAGGGTGAGGGTTTGCATGGCTCTCCTAATGTCAGAAACATCAGTATCCCTTATAATGTATGGCAAGGTTTATTGTACTTGGGGAATGTGGCCTCAGAATGCTGTCTCCTACAAATATGCACACTCACACACATATAAACACTTGCCAGGACTCAGAGGGTTACCCATGCCTATCTACCCATTTGTAGAACAGTGTTATGCTGGTACTGCAAGCTCCAGGTAGCCCATAGGATAAAGAGTGTAACAAGGTATATTTAAAATCAATTACAGCAGCAGCCATTTCTAAGTATTGCAATGGGTGTGTAGTGGATGAAAAGACCCCCAGGGTATTGTCAACTACAAGTTTACAAACACACAGACACTGTTATTCTCAATAATGCACACTGACAAATTTGTCAGTACTGGGGTCCATAGGTGCAGATGTTCCTAGGTGTGTACCAAACTAATGTCCATGGAGAGATGAGAAAAGTAGGGCATGTGGGTACACTGGCATCATGCCAGCTGACATTTGTCAGTAGGCCATCTATCAACTGATGCCACTTGAGTGATCCCCAGGCTGACAGTTAAATTCAACATCCATTCATCTGGTTTTCTCTTGCAGAGGGCCAGTGAAGTGCTCCAATTGACATGTATGCAACATATATTACATAACGTGGCCAGTGTCTGGGTTCAAGACCTGTACCCAATCATGTTCTGTTGACTGTGGCAGTCTGTTTGAGGTATCCATGGCATGTGGTGCATACATGGTGGGGTTTCCTAGCTGTGGCATTCATAACACAGCTGGGCAGACATGTCAGTGTCAGTCAATAATAGATTGCCTGTAAGCAGCCAAGATGGATACCTGACATCTGCACATCTATACAGAGGACAGACAGAAATCAGCCAACAGGTTATGCATTAGGATGAATGTTTTGACAGATGTCTGACACTGATAGGTATGCCATTACTACATGACAGCAGCCCTCAATGACATGTTCTAAACCCATAGTAGTCTACAGTTAATATCCACATATCAGATCAATATCCAGAAGGAGATACTTAATAACATACAGCCCACACACCAGGAACACAATAGTCAGTACTCAGTCCAGCTTTGCATGCAGGGTTGTATGGTTCCAATACTACAATCTGCAATCTACTCTTACTTGGAAAAGCATTGTTAAAAGTAGTAATGTAATGAAACAATACATGAAAGTGTAACTGCATATAACCTGAGATACTACCAATGTATGAAACACATATAAAGAGAAAAGATTGTTGTACTAGCCATGTATACTCAGGAGTCCCATACTGTATACTCACACCCCTTGCTAGTCTAATGACAGCACATAGAAGCATGTTATGTACATGGGATTAAATACACTTATTAAAGATGTCATTACCCTGCTATTTTATCAGACTGAAATGCGATCACTGGTTCCCAGGGCTGAGCTATGGTAAAAAGTGTAAACATTGCTTAAATGTAAATGCTAAGCAGATTTGTGCACTGGTAAGTGAAGCTTACATGGTGTAAGTACTTATTCGTTTAACTGTACGTTAGCACCACTTACCATCACACACACCTGCTTAAAGCTGCTCAAAACTGCCTTAACCACTCTGTATCCAACAGTCCTTGTTCTGCCAGCAACAAAATAAATAGCCCTCACAAGTCTTGAACCCAGGATCCTGCATACTGTAGTCACAGCAGTTAACCGCTAAGCCATTGGAGCTGTGAAGATGTCTGTAGTTTTTTCAAATATATTGTTCAGTATACATACTGAGTGGTAGTGAGCAACTGCTTTTTCTACTACAATTGTTTAGTACTTGTAAATGAAAATAGTGTTGAATCAGTCATGTTTTTATATCTAAATATACACACAGATAAATATGGTGGGATGCATCTGGGAAGGCATATACAACACTCATGTTTACACATAAGGATATATATATATATATATATATATATATATATATATATATATATATATATATATATATATATATATATATATATATATATATATATATATATATATATATATATATATATATATATATATATATAGATATATATATGTATATATATATATATATATATATATATATATATATATATATGTAGATATATGTATACATGTACATACATGCATATATATATATATATATATATATATATATATATATATATATATATATATATAAATATATTGTATGTATGTACATGTATACATATATCTACATATATATATATATATATATATCCTTATGTGTAAACATGAGTTTTCACTGGTGTCTTATCTACAATTCTACTGATTTAGTGGAGAGGACCTTTGGAGGTTCAGCTGGGATTGTGTTTTATTTTGCATTTCTAAAGATAGGAAATGTTTAAAACACCACATCTAAGACTCCCAACTCTGGCCAGTCTGCAGATAGCCCTACAGGTGAGAGTTTCCTCAAACGCATAAAACTGTTATGCCTGACTTTAAATCATGTAGAAAAGCCATAACCACACAAAACCTGTTAAACCAACATTATTTCAAATGTAGAAAAGCAATACTTACATTCTGCCCCATGTTTGGAACATCCCTCTCCTGTTTGTTGGCCTGTCTCCACAGTGTATGTTATAAGAGGTATTTCCAACTACCCTCTGTGATGCTGTTTGTCAGACACCCACATGAAGTCCTGCTCACAGTGAAGGAAAAGAGTCAACACCCACATGAGGTGCTTAGTTATAGGAGTGTGTTTTCATGCAACTGGCTATAAGAATGATATCACAGCTGTTCCACATGCAATTAGCAAGTGAGGAACTCCAGTTAGTGCACAGGCCATCAACTGATGGGTGGAGAATGGTATGTGGGTATTATAACAGGTGCTTATATTGTTTACTAATCCATACTGTCACATAGTAATTGCACATGGCTGTACACATTTATGTCTGAGGATTGTCTACAACAACCTCTATAGTGTTTGAAAACTGATGGCCTTGTAATGTGGACATTGGGACATATAAGTCCTCAATATAATGATGTAGAAAAACCGACACTGCAATGGATCCTGTCTTTACACAATCACCGCAACACCCACCCAGGACACTGAAGACATACACACACACACTTACCAGTACTGGGTTTCAAACCCCTACCTGACTATTTATTGCTATTACAGTGTTATGCAGTTATTACACGTGCCACAGAGCTTACATGTTGGAGAGCTGTCCAAAGGTATCGTTGAAGGTGAGTGACATCAGCAGCAATGCTAAAGGAGGGGTGAGGTATGTACTGTAAGTGTGAATGTCCACAAAATCAGGTGTCGACAAAGACACACACACAGTCTCTCAGAGAAACACACACATTCTCACAGTTGACAGGATCAGGATTACAACTCCTACCTACCTAGTTTACACTACCATATTACACAGTTATCACAAGCACCACAGAGCTTAGAAGGCATCAGCAAGCATGTTAAAGTTGGGCAATTGGAGGCATAGTGAGTGTGAATGGCTTCAAAACCTTTCAACTCCACACACACACACACACACACACACACACACACACACACACACACACACACACACATACACACTTGCCAGTACTGAGATGCATAAGTGCATTGTTGCATAGGGGTGTGTAGTAGGTGAATGCGCCTGAAGGCTGTACAAGGCTAGGCAAATGGAATACCTTGGCATCAGGCCGCATGACAATAGTCCCCAGTGTGGCTTAGGGTATAGTCTCTGGAGTAGTCCCCAGGGGTGGGTATTGGTGGTCTGCACTCTTGTGGGAGGAGAGGCTGGACTCTGCCCTTCTGAGCTGGGAATTTCTGGTTAAAGGCTTATAGTGCATGCATATCTGAACTGTTTCTTACTGAAGTTGGTGCGCCTTGTTTGCTGTGGCATAGACTGGATTCGGGCCTGCTGGATCTAGCTTTGTTTGTGTAACTTGAGCACTAATCCAGACATTCTCTAAAGTATTCAATGGTATTTATTACTGCTTGGTTGTAACTTGATTAAAGTGTAGCTATCATTCAAGTCTTTTGGATTAAGCACTTGGGCTTCAGACCAGTTGTTTTACATTAGGAAGGTTTGTGGCAAGCACTGTGGTGGCAGGACAGGTAGCTTTCATCCTTCTAAGTTGGGAACTGCTGATTGAGAGCCCAGTGTCCAAGTGTATTAGTTCAGGTTTAGGCACTTGGGCTTCAGGCCAGTTATTTTACATTAAGAAGGTTCGTGGTCTGCACTCTTGTGGGAGAAGAGGCTGGACTCTGCCCTTCTGAGCTGGGAATTTCTGGTTAAAGGTTTATAGTGCCTGAATATTTGAACTGTATCTTACTGAAATTGGTTCACCTTGTTTGCTCTAGCATAGACTAGATCCAGGCCTGCTGAATCTAGCTTTGTTTATATGCTTGTTGTTTGTTTGCTTGTTATTTCCTGGAAGCTAATTCCACCAAATACTTAACTTCTCAGCTTCTGTGGATCACTAGTGATATCTGCATTGCTTACTGTACTTATTTCCTTGTTTCACTTGAAAGAATGTTACCGATTGTCGTTTTAGCATTTAGTTACTTGTAACACATTGCACTCAAGTTACCTGGCACTTGCTCACTAAAGCAATTATATAAGTCAGCACTAAAAATTAAAAGCACTACACCCTCACTCCCCACTGGCCCTTGTTTTCAATTAAGGATTTCCCAATATTATTCTAGCATGTCCAAAGGTCAGTTGTCAATCTCCTCTCCGGTCCAGCTGGTGAATCTGGGAATCTTGAGGCAATGTTATAACTGCCTCATGTACACAGACAACCCTCTCCTCCTCCCACATAACACAAATACTTGCGAGAGATGCAGCTATTTAGCCAAACTGGAGGCTGAGCTCTCTCAACTCAGGACTGGCAAGACCAGACAGGTGGAGAAGGCAACTACACACACCACAAAACCAGCCTCACATAATTCTACCACTCCACTGAATCAAACACATAAACACACAAAGACATACTGGAGGCTCTGAGTAAAAATTTACCTAAACAGCAGAGGCCTCCAAAGCAGACACCCAAACAACTGCTACCTCAAGACACCCCACAAGCAACACATAAACCACAAAAGCAGTGTGCAAAGCAGTCACAGCCCTTAAGGCCAAATACAACACCAAACATACTTGTCATAGGTGACTCCATAGTCAGACACACTGACGTCCCACTCACCAGGCTGAACAAGGAGAGGGTCACAGTAAGCTGCCTATCGGGCGCTAGAATCCGCCACATAACTCAAGCACTCGGGTCACTCCATGGCAAGTACAAATATGACACAGTCATTGTCCATGCTGGTGTGAACGACCTGAGACGTACCTCCCTGGACTACATGAAAAGAGACATAGAGGAGCTCTCTGATTATGTAGCCCAGGCAGGTATGACCCTAACCCTGAGCAGTATCCTTCCTTCACCAAGAATGATGCCACAATATAGAGACAAGATGATCAGCTTTAACAATTGGCTTAATGTCTGGTGTCATTCAAAGGGGATCCAGTGTCTGTCTACCTGGGATGACATGCTTGACAAGCCACGCTGCTTCGCAAGGGACGGCTTGCACCTGTCACCCCTGGGATTCTGGATATTGGCTAAGGCTCTTGCCACCCCATAGTGCCTTTTTAGGCAAGGCTCAAATTCTAAACCTACCATCCTAGAAAACAAAAATGGGAAGAAACTGAGGGTAATGCTGCTCAATGCCAGAAGTCTAAATCTCAAAATGCACGCACTCGAGGCCCTTCTCAGTATGGAGAACATCGATGTCTGTGCTGTAACTGAAACCTGGTTCAAGGCTCCTGAGAGCACCCCAGCACTATTAGGTTTTACCTCATATCATGCGTTCCGCCCCAAAACCCGGACCACACCACAAAAGGAGGGTGTATCCATATTCATAAAGGATACCCACACCTCCAGGTTGGTGGCAACGCGAAGCTCGGAAACCATCCAGGTGCAACTAACCATAGGCAAAACTGCTCTACAAATTGTAGCATGCTACAGGCCACCCTCTCAAACTCAGCAACCCCACACAGCCTTCCTGAAGACACTGGAGGGTATAAATGTATCTCCAAACACCATCATATTGGGTGACTTCAACTACCCGAATATAGACTGGGAACATTACTCAAGCCCTAACTTTCTAGCCCAACGGTTCCTGGAGTTCATAAATTCAAATGCCATGGAACAGCTAGTCACTGTTCCCACGAGAGGAGAAAATATACTAGATCTCATTGTCACAAACATGGGGACAAAATGCTCCACACGAAGTATATCCCTCATTGGTGAGATCTGATCATAAACTAATCTCACTGGAAATCCACATCCGCCCCCACCCCAAACAAAAAAGACCATAGTGAAGAACTTCTCTAAAGCAAACTTCACACTACTCAAGACTGGTGTAGTATCTTTCAAGGCCCCTGAGCCAGAGGAAACCACAACCCAAGCTGCGGAAGCCCTTACAAATGCCTTCTATGAACACCTCCAGGACTGCATGGATCAGGCAATCCCAAATAAAACCAAGACTCTTTCCACAAAGGGCAAACGTCCAGTCTGGTGGACCCCAGCCATTAACAAACTTTACAATAAGAGGAGAAAGCTATTACATGATAGAACAAAATCCATAAAAGGGAAGTCACCCCTGATCATTATTAGTAAAAAATACGAGCACTCATAAAATCAACTAAGGCCAATTTTGAGAGAAAAATTGCCATGGATACAAAGGACAATCATAAGGCCTTTTTCAGCTATGTTAGGAACCTGGGTGGAAACTCCCAGATATGCTCAGAATTAGTCCAAAATGATACAAAAATCACTGAACCCACAGACATTGCCAACATACTGGCAGACAGGTTCAGTGCAAACTTCACCTCCTGCTCCTCCACTAAAGGAGAGATAACTATCCCAGCCGAGTGTAGCCTCCTGGACATCTCAAATGCGCAGGTGAAAGCTGCTCTCTCTAAAGCTAAAAACACAGCATCAATGGGACTGGATGGTGTCCCCGGCTGTGTGCTACACAAGCTAAATGAGGAATTAACCCCGCACATAAGGCAGCTGTTTAATCTCAGCCTTACCACAGGATACGTGCCCAAGGAGTGGCGTGCGGTAACTGTGGTCCCACTCCACAAAGGCGGCGCCTCTACGGACCCTGGTAATTACCGCCCCATAAGCTTAACAAGTCTAGTCTGCAAAGCTATGGAGAGGATCATAATGGAGCTCATAAACAAAGATATAGGGGACTTGCAGACATTGGACCCGACCCAGTTTGGCTTTGTCAAGGGAAGATCATGCCTTTTGAACTTGGTCGACTTCTTCGAAACAGTCACCAAGGCCATTGATGAGGGAAAGGCAGTCCATACAGCCTACCTTGACCTTGCAAAGGCTTTCGACACAATACCCCACTCGGGTATTGTAGAAAAACTTACCAGCTTAAATGTAAACCCATATGTCACAAGATGGGTTGCAAACTGGCTTAAGGACAGAACCCACAGGGTTAGAGTTGCTGGCGCTGTGTCAGACTCTAAGCCGGTCACAAGTGGTGTCCCACAGGGCTCAGTCCTTGGCCCCCTATTGTTTGGCATCTACTTCTCAGAAGTACAGGCCAGCATGGGAGGACTTTGGCTGACAAAGTTTGCAGACGACTGCAAACTGGGCGCCATAGTGGAAAGTGCATCGGACACGGATATCCTTCAGAAGGGACTCACGGAAACAGATAGCTGGTGCCAGAGCCATGGCCTGAAGTTAACGCCAAAAATGTATAGTCATACCCTTCGGGAAAAACAAGGTAACCCCAAGCTACCATATAGGTGGCAATCCACTAAGCACAGAAGAGGTTATCAGGGACCTGGGGACCCAGGTTGACAGTGGCCTTTCTTTTGACACTCACATTGCTAAAGTGGTTAGAAAGACCTTCTACATTGCCCACCTGATCATGAAGGGATTCACATCCAGATCTAGTGAGGTCATTGTTCCCCTGTACTCTTCACTTATCAGACCAATGATCGAGTACAATGCCCCATTCGGGATGTATCTCACCAGACATCTGCAGCAATTGGAGAGACCCCAAAGTTCCTCACCAAAAGGATAAAGGGACTCCAAAATCTGCCATATGCTGCCAGATTGAAGAAACTCCAGCTCTATTCAGTCGCATACCGTCTGCTCAGAGGTGACATGTGCCTGACATACAAGGCCATGTCCAACCCGGAATTAATGGACATGCTCCACCTCAAAAATCCAAATCCACCAAAACCACTAGAGCAAGCGACTTAAACCTTAGCACGGATATAAATAGGACGTGCTGGAGGGATAGATTTATCACTCAGAGACTCCCTATGCTGTGGAATAAAATCCCGGTCCATGTGAGGCAGAGCACCTCGCTGACTCTGTTCAAGAGAAATCTAGACCTGTGGATGGGAGATCGTAGGTTTACCCCGGGAATCATCTCTGTGTCACTGCTGGACAGAGGCACAACAAACTAATGGGCACAGTATTTTTTCATATAAGGGGTGGCGTAAGCCACAAAAATTTGGGCTAGGCTTATAAATGCCTTAGGGCAGATAGCCTAGTATAAACCTATGAACCTATGAACCTATGAACCATTCACTCATCTGGGTTACTATTGTGGTTGGCCAGTGATGTGCACTGCTTCCCATGTATGTGATCTATATTCCATAACATGGACAGTGTCTGGGTTGTGCACGTGTCCCACACACATGTTCTTTGATGTGTGGAAGTGTACCTGAGGTCTCTGGGGCATGTTGTTTGGACAGATTGTTATCTTTTGATATAGCATTATTTACCTCATTTGGTGTGACCTGGCTATGTAACTGAGGTCATGCTTCCATCTACATTGACAGCATGATACAGGTATTCAGTGGAATTAGTGGGGTCTGTCTATACAGGGAATGTGTATAAGGCATGATAGTCCCATTGTGGGCTACGCTTTCAGACTCTACAGTTGTTGCAGGCATCCAGTGGGGAACATAGCAAAAGAGCCACTGTACACATTTATTTGCCTACTACGGGGATGGAACAAGGTGCCTTGTCCTTTGACTTGCTGGATAACACACACACACTCAGTCAGGAGATGTAACACATCAAAGTCCTTTCTGGAGTTTATTTTTAAACATATTAAAAAGACGATGGAAAGGGGAGAAGGATGTTTGCCATCTGATGGACTAATATCTGTTTGAGAGGTAGCTGTTAAATCAGGGAGGTAGTGGAGGTAGAGAGTTGTAGGTTGTAAGGTTTGTTTAGAAGGATGGGATGGTAAACAGTGCCAAATGCTTTCGATAGTCAAGGAATAGAGCTGATATGAGTTTATTATTATTATCACTGACTTGGGAAATGTTGCGTGTCAAATATACGAGGGCAGTGGTAGTACTGTGTGAGTGTCAGAAACCGTGCTGTGTGGGTGTAACTCCGTTTGCCTGTAAGAGGTGGTTTAGTATTTGTCTATGAATACATTTTTCTAGTATCTTAGATAAGGGGGATAATATGGCAATACATCTGTAATTTGAGGGTTCTATAGAATTTTTTTCCTTATGGAGAGGTATTATGAAGAATTTTTTTCCAGATATCTGCTACTGTATTTTCTTGAATGGATCTACTGATAAGTATATATACAGGGTATGCTAGGGATCTATGTTTGAGAAATATTGGAAGATGTTTGTTGCCTGATGGGGAACAGGGTTTGAGTTTTTAAGAAGAGATCTGATGAAGGAAGTTGGTACGGGTGCTATGGCAAATGAGGGAAGATGAGGAAGGAGGTGGAGCTTTAATATCGAGAGTTTCTGGTTTAGTAAGCTTTTCTATTGTTTCAATGAAAAAGTTGTTAAGTAGAGTTGCAGTTTCGCTAGTTTGTTAAGGAAGGAATTTGGTGAAGACGTGTTCCCTGGAGAGAGTAATTTCTTTATTGATTGCCAGAATTTCTTCTGGTTGGAATGTGGGTTTCTGAGATTTTTGACAGAATGTCTTTTTTGTCCATTAGGACCTGCTTTTTTGTTTGGTTGTGAAGCTGTTTATTTAAGTTCAGGTGGAAAGTTGAGTTGTTATTTTTTTCCATGCTCTCCAGGCACTGTCTCTATTGTTCATAACTGATCGAGTTGCCTGGTTTAACCATGGTGCATAATCACATTTTAGGCTAATTTTTCTACTGGGAGCCAAGGTGTTTAGGGTTTCTAGGAATATATCGTTGAAGCTTTGGACAGCCTCATGAAGGGGTAATGTGTGTAGGAATGACCAGTTTACAGTGGACAGTATTTCATTTAGGGTGACAGGGTTGTAGTTTTACAGTTATGAGACTCTCTGCATTGGTGGCTCTTGTTAAGAATGGGAGAGTTTTACTACTGAGGTAGGGATGTGGTCACTAAGGGAGTTAGGTAGGGTGGAAGGGTTATGATAGCACTGGGGGTTGGATACTAATATTCAGTCGATAACAGAGACATTCTGGGAAGTTTTTTGCTGGTGCATGGGTGATGTGATCAGCTGGATAAAGCCATAAAGGTTTATAGAGTACCTCGGGTGGCAGTCTTAACAAGGTTCCAGTCAATATACAATATACATACTAAATCTAGAGTACTTGATAATAGTTTTCAATCTTACTCACAAACACTGGCTAATTTACTATGTATGTACTGTACCTGTGTACTATGTATGTATTCTACCTATGTTCCACACTTCAGCTGTACACCACAAATCTATTAATTACCTTTATTTTTAAATTAATATTTTTTTGTTTGTTCTCTCCACTGTAACTGTTTATGTGCCACATACCACTGTAAAAACATGTCTCTTGTAATTTGTGTGTATACTGATCATGTCTAAATAACTAAATGTATCTGTAATTTTTTCTTTGTGGAGCTTTTCTCCCTGGGCCTCTGCTGAAAAAGGGCCTTTTAAGCTCAGTCAGACACCCCCGGTTAACAAATGTAAAATAAATAAATAAAAATAAATAAAATATTCATAACCCCAAAGATGATGGTTTCATAGGGAATGGATATAGAAATCCAAGAAAGAAACTGCTCAAGTGTGGGAATGTTTTTACCTGGGGTATGTAGACTGCTGCAATGACACGTTTTTTGTGTTGATTTAGGTTACACGTTGCTATAAGTATTTTAGCAGGGCAGAAATCAGGGATAGCTATTGAAAGGAGGGAGTGAGAGAGCTCTGTAATGGAGCAGGAGTGGGAGGGAGGAGTGCAGGTTCAAGGTGGGGGAGGGGATAGACACAAAGTAATAGAAGGTTATGAGCCAGAAAACTGGACCAGGCTGACTGCCAAGAAAACAATCAGGAAAACCAAGCTCAGTCAATTCCAGGTCACTGTGTATCATGGTATCTTCCTAATAACTAGACATCTTGTGCTACTACCCTAGTACACTATGATGACAAGGACAACCACCTCTATAGGGAAAACCATTACAAGTATGGGCTGCAGGTACACAGGTTAACCTTTTCCAAGAGAAATAAAGTAGTTGTAAGTAACTGACCTAAGAGTATAATAGGAAGAGAAATGGTGGTGGGGGGGCAGTATTGTGCACACTTACAGTAAAAAGGCTATAGCAAAATGTCTTCAGTTTAGTGGACAGATTAAATACAGTTTAGCTGAAAGCATTTTAGCATTCCACCGATGCAGGGTCTCATGTGCAGGGCAAACAGACAGCCTTTGGTTTATTGGAGATTGGCCAGCGCACAGATACAACTTTTGCTGAGGGGAACTACTTTAGCTGAAAGCACTTTAATGTTCCACTGATGCAGGGTAACCAGACAGCCTTTGGTTTATTGGAGGTTAGCCAGGACACACACAAAACTTTTGCTGAGGGGAACACAAGCACACTACTGGGGGATCCTATGAAGAAAGGGCAAGAAAAGCTAAGTCAAAGGTCCTTAGAAGAAATGTCAGCTAAACCTAACTTCCCTCCAAGGTAAGTAATTATATTAATCTCTTCTCTGCACAATTTGTTTTGCGGTCTTTATGGTCTAATGCAGATATCACAATTGGAGATTGCATTAGATTTTAGAATGATTGCTACATAAACAAGGTGATTAGATGTGCTCTGTGGCTTTTTATCAAAATCCTTAAGTAGAACAACAAAAACAAACTCATATTTTATACTTTAAAAAGACTTGTTATTTCTCTCAATTTCCCTGAAAATATACCATTTATACAAAACAATTTTCTTTCTTTTAGCAATATAATGTAATGCAGCTACATTTGAAAAGAAAGTTAAGCAGGGCAAATAGAAAGCTTTTATTGAAAAAAAAATCCAAAGACAATTCAATTTCCTCAAATAAAATTCAGTCTTCAAGTAATATATTATCTTATGATTAGCTTATGTGAGCTGCCTGTCCATTTCATTTATTTCTTAATTTAGCAATAACCCATGAATAGGTGTGAATATCATAGGATTAACCCACAGCTGGTGTGATCAGGTAAAGCCATCTGTGGGTAAATCCTGTGATACTGACATTCATGAGTGGGTTGTTGCTATTATACAATGACATTATTTAACAATTAAAAATTCTTAAATAATGTCATTGTATAAGGGCACTATAGTGTTCTTCCACTTCCTTTGTTTTGTAATGACATACTGCTTGCGCATATGAGGCTAATGTCCCTAGACTCACACAGTACACAAGTGAAGTCTCATGACATCGCTGTCTGTCATCATATATATATATATATATATATATATATGTGTATATATACATAGATATATATATATATATATATATATATATATATATATATATATATATATATTATTGACCCTCTTGAAGATAGTGCTAGAAAACAATTTATTTTCTTTCAATGGTAATATCTACCAGCAAGTCCTAAAATGCCCCCCTCCTATTCTAACCTTGTTCTCAGTTCCTGGGAAGCAGAAGTTCTCATTAAGCTAGAGGGTTTTGAACAGGTCCATCTATATAAACATTATATAGATGATATTTTTTCCTGCAGACAGTGTCCCCAGCTGAACTAGATTTGTTCTTGGACACGGTTTACAATAGTACTGACTTTCTAGATTTCACTCTTTCGGGCAAAGGAGTCTCAGTACATTTTTTAGATGTGTCTCTCTCCATTGATCCCCTCACTAACAAGTTTTCCTCAAACATTCATAGGAAAAGTACTTTCTGTAACAATTACCTGGATTTTGGCAGCCAACACCCCTTTTTTATGAAGAAGAACATTGTTAAGGGGCAATTTGTACAACTCAGCCATAGAGTCAGTGATGATACTATTTTCAACAATGAGAGCCTTTTTCTCAAGTGCCTGTTCACAGACAAACACTACCCTACTCTCCTTGTTGACACCATCCTCGAAGAGGTTACAGTTAATAGGCACAGCAAATACCCTCCAATTTTGCTGCATGGCTTTTGCCCAAATCCCAGTCCTTCCTCAAATCACAGCTTATGTTTTCCTCTACCAATTTCACTAGATGCTGAGCCCATTCATAATGTTATTTCCAGAAATTGGGATATTATTTCCAGTTGTCAAGACATAGGTAAGGTACTTGTCCCAGTTCCCTCATTCACTTAAAAGAGATCTCAGCCCTTTAAATCAGTTTTTGATTTTGCTGGACAGAGAAATTTACCACACCTCCCCTTTCAAGAGGAATGTTCAGTTGTGGCAAATGTATTTGCTGTCAATACATTACCAGTGGTGACAGTTTCAGTTTACAACCCCCTAAGTATGTCATTCATTTTTCAAATGCCTTTGACTACAATTCCACCTACGTAGTTTATCTTGCAAATTGCAGCCACTGTGGTGCCTTCTATATAGGAAAGACCATAAGAAAACTCAGTGATCAAATTCAAGAGCATTACCAGGCTATTAGAAAGGGAGATGTAAAGAATGCACTACCAAACATAAGTTAACAAATCCCTTATTCTCTAATTTCAAATTTCTAGTGTTGGATAATGTTTCCTTGATTTATGGTGACGGCAACCCCCAGATAGAAGTGAACAAGCTTAGATGGCAAGTTAAACTGCAGGCTGACACACCCCCTGGCTTTAATGGAAATTGGAATGTCAAGAGTATCCTTAAGTGGTCATGATAGGGTGACGTTTTACCCTTCCCTATCCTTTGTATTAACTATGCATTAACTTGTTCTTAAACTGAGTTCAACAGTTATTTCCTTGTATTTCTGATGAAGTTCGACTTTGCAATGTAATAGTGAATGAACAAAAGTGTTTAGAATACCTTTTTTGTTTTGCTGTTATGTGGATATTTCACTACTGTTTTTAATAGATTTTTGCTGGAAGATTGTGACTATTTCACTGCTGGAATTAAATCAATATTTTGCTAAACACTGCTGGAGTTATATCAATTATCTTTTGCTGTGAAACAAGTACCTTCTGCTTTTCTTCATTTCCACAAGGTTTGTGTTTTTTATACATTTCAGTGAACTTCGAGACAGTTAAAGTGTTTAATAATATATATATATATATATATATATATATATATATATATATATATATATATAGATATATATTTCTATCTTGGCTAATTTAATGAAGAATTCTGCACAAAGAGAAAAGTAAAGGGTGTATTCAGGATAATACAATATTAACATAGCAGGTTTGTCATATACCTTGTATCAATTCTTAACCAATATTTTATATTATGTCTAATTATATAACTTGTCATATACCCTGTATCAATTCTTAACCAATGTTTTTATATTATGTCTAATTATATAACTTGTCATATACCTTATAGTGATTCTTAACCAATGTTTTTATATTATGTCTAATTATATAACTTGTCATATACCTTGTAGTGATTCTTCACCAATGTTTTTATATTATGTCTAATTATATAACTTGTCATATACCTTATAGTGATTCTTAACCAATGTTTTTATATTATATCTAATTATATAACTTGTCATATACCTTGTATCAATTCTTAACCGATGTTTAATGTCTAATTATATAACTTGTCATATACCTTATAGTGATTCTTATCCAATGTTTTTATATTATGTCTAATTATCTAACTTGTCATAAACTTTGTATCGATTCTTAACCAATGTTTTTATATTATGTATAATTATACAACTTGTCATATACCTTGTATCAATTCTTAACCAATGTTTTTATATTATGTCTAATTATATAACTTGTCATATACCTTATAGTGATTCTTAACCAATGTTTTTATATTATGTTTAATTATATAACTTGTCATATACCTTGTATCAATTCTTAACCATTGTTTTTATTATGTCTAATTATATAATTGTCATATACCTTGTATCGATTCTTAACCAATGTTTTATATTATGGGCAGGATTCACAAAGACTTGCACGGAGTCTAAGAGTAGTGTAAGACTCCATGCAGCCCTCGCGATCCAGGAACAGCCCGAAATTCTGTGTAAGAGACCAGCTAAAACGTCTCTTACACGGAGTGGGCGTGGATATGCTAATCACCTCACTTGCAGCCGAAAGGCATGCAAATGAGGTAGATTAGTGATCCAGGAAGCCCAAAGCAGCCCGTGTAAGAGCCGTTTTAGCTGCAGAAATGTACTCAGTTGACAACTGAGTACGTTTCTGCAAAAAACACAATGGAGGCATGTCAGCTCCAAATAAAGGGTGCATATGTGTCAGGCAGCATGCCAATGGCCAAATATGTGGCCATTGGCAAGGTACCCCGATGCAAATATGAGAAATAAATATTTTTTTTTTCGGCGATCGCCGATGTTTAAACGCAGCGCAGCCCCGTGCAAATGGGCTGCGCTGCATAAAACATAAAAATGAAGGTTATAAACCCACAAATGTGGGTTTTATGCAATACATGGATTTACAATGCAGGGACCAGCAGACCAAAAACAACATGGCCACCATTTAGTGGTTGCTAAGGGGGGGAAGCTGAGTCTAAGACATGTAACTAAGCATTAGTAGGCAATATGATGTAAATGAGTGTTAGGATACTGAATTCCACTGTCACATAGCAAATGAACACATTCTGAGTAGTGTAAGAGATACATAAGGGGAGGAATAGAGTAGGAGATAGGTGACATCACAGGGGGGAATGGCAGAAAGAAATGCAGTTCATTGGAGGTCAGTGTTACATGACAGATGTCAGACACATATTATAGAAAGAGGAGTGCCACAAGATAAGCATGGGAAAGTCAAGAAATGGAAGGTGTACACTGTTGCTTACACCAAAGAACCTGGGCGTGCATGTGCACGTGTGCGCGCCATGAGGCGTGAGTAGGGCAGTGTGCACGCGTGTAAGGCAGACTGAGCATGTGCGAGCCTGTTGGCAGACTTGTAAGACTATTTGCGCTGGTGTGCGCATGTTTTAACCCGAATAAGACGATTCTAAACCGTGTAAGCATGTGTGCATGTGTAAGCCACTGTGAGCATGTTTCTGCTGGTATGCATGTTGCTCCCCCCTGAGGAAACAGAAAGGAAACAGGAAGCAACAGAATTAGTAGGAAGCTAACAGGGAATACTGCTGGAGCTAGCAGGTGAAAACAATTAGAAGCAGGCAATTACACAGGTAGAATAGTAGCTCAGCCCAGCACTTAAAACTCTGCAAACAGCAGTGCAGGATGTTTCTCTCAAGAGACACTGCAAGACAGGAGTAAGCTATTAGAAGTGAAAACTGAAAAAGCTGAACTCAGAACAGAAATGCTAGGGGCTGCCATAGCTGTCATAAGGAGACATAGGCTACTTGCTGAGGGTGGTGACAATGCAAATGGTGCCAGACAACCCACAGTGAGGAGATGGAGAAGAGTGTACAGGCCCATGGTCACCTACCACGGGTTACATGAGCTGGAGATAGTAGAGCGCTATAGAGTGGACAGAGACCTCCTGCAGCAAATTGTCGAGCTGTGCAGGCCACGCCTCACACACAGAACCAATAGAGGGGAACCCATCTCAGTGGAAACCAAGGTATGTGTTGGCCTAAGAATACTAGCAACAGGTACCTTCCAGAGACCAACTGGTGATATGATGGGGATATCACAGGCATCAGCCTCCAGGGTACTGCACCAGTTCCTGGATGCCATGTCAGCACATCGGTGATCATGTATATTTCCCCAATGCCCGTGAGGCACTGGCCAGCAATATGCGTCTCTTCCAGCAAATAGCGGAATACCCTGAGGTAGTGGGTGCAATAGACTGCATGCACATACGCATCAAAGCACCAGCTGGTGAGCGGGGTAGGGCCTACATTAACCACAAGGGCTTCCCCTCCACCAACTGCCAGGTCATGTGTGATGCCCAGGGCATAATAATGAATGTATGTGCTGGCTTCCCTGGGAGCTAGCATGATTCCCATATCTGGCATTTGATGCAGCTGTACCAGACATTTGCCAGTGGGGACATCCCACATGGACACCTAGTGGGGGATGCAGGTTATGCACTGGAGCCGTAGCTGATGACACCCATCAGAAATGCACACACACCTGAACAGGAATGCCATAATGAGGCACACACACAAACACATAATGTAATAGAGCGTGTGTTTGGGCTGCTCAAGTCATGGTTCTGATGTCTGGACACATCTGGTGGAGCCTTGCAGTACTCACCAACTACATGTACCCAAATTGTCATGGTATGTGCTATGCTACATAATATGATCTTGTGAAAACAGCTGCAGCAGGACCAGCATAGGGCCGGGCCAAACAGCCCCCCACCATTTCCAAGGCCAACACAGGCAGAGCGTGACTCAGAGGAGGAACAACCTGAGCCTGCCCCAGTAGGCAGAAGGAGGCGTGCCCAGTATGCCCTGGCCTTGGCAAAGAGGCAACACATAGCACATACACTGGCTCAGTAGGAACCCTGGGAATGATACCCCTCTCTGACTCACTCATATAATAACAGGGATGCCTAAAAATGACATAACCTGCTCTCAAACATGTACAGGGAGTGCAGTATGTGCATCCGACAGAGGCAGCCCTGCAGCACCACCTGAGGCATGAATACCATGTGTTAAGCAATGTAACCCCATGTAGTATATGCACACTTGATGACCCTGACTAACATCCTACCCTCACCAAACATGATGCCACAATATGACGATGAGATGATCAATTGCAATAATTGGCTGAAGTATTGCAGTTAGTCAAAGGGGATCCAATGTGTGCCAGCCTGGGATGACATGCTGAGAATGACATGATGCTCCACCTGCTAGGGGTGGCGTGCACCTATCAGTCCAGGCCTTACGGATACTGGCAAAGGCTGTTGTTACCCACAGCATGCCCTGAATAGGTAAGGCTCAAAACACAAACCCACCTCCATAGGTATCACAAGGGATAAGTACCTAGATGTAATGCTACCCAATGCCAGAAGTCTAAACAGCAAGATGCATGCAGTCTAAACTCCCCCAGTATGGAGAATGTTGATATCTGTCCTGTAACAGAAAACTGGGTCAAGGCTCACAACAGCACTCTAACACTACCAGGTTACACCTCCTACTGTGCTGTACAGCCTCAAAACATGGAACAAGCTACAAAAGGAGGGTCACTAGCAATAATTGTCAAGGATAACCACACCCCCATATTGGTACCACAACAAGAAGCAGCATGGACTAGCCATGGTCAAGTAACAGTGGCTAAAACAGCCTCCCAGTTTATAGCCTGCTACAGACTACCATCCTAACACCAGGAACTGCACTTGGCCTATGTTGGAATACAGGAATATATCAAGCCCTCCAAACCACATTATATTGGGTGACTGTAAATACCCAGACATAGACTGGGAGCATTATACTAGCTCCAACACTGTAGGACAAAAGTTCCTAGAATCCATAAACCAAAATGCCCAGGAACAAAGTACCACTCCCACAAGAGGGGTAAGCATACTGGATGTGATAATCAGCAACATGGGTACTGGATGGCAAGATGAGAAGTGTATCTCTCACTGGTAAGACCAGACCATAGAGTAATCACACTGGATATACACATCCTGACCACAGCCCCTGGCCAGAAAACCACAGTGAAAAACATGTGTAAAGCACAAGTTGCACTCCTCCAAACTGATGTGGAATCCATTAAAGGCCCTGTGCAGGTGCAAAATATGGGCCACACCTCAGAACCTGTTATACAGGCATTCCATGAACACTGTCAGGAATGCTTGGATTATGCAATCCCAAATAAAACCAAGACACAATGCCATACACGCAGGCATCTGGCATGGTGGACTCCAGCCATTACCAAACCATGCAAGAGAATGAGGAAGCTACTACATGATAGAGCAAACATAAAAAGGGAAGTAATCACTGATCAGTAGTATGGCACTAAAATATGTCCACACATACAATCCACTAAGGCCAGCTACAACAAGTTGAATCTGTGAATCTTGAGGCAATGTTACACCTGCCCCAAGTACACAGACAACCCTCAACTCCCCCCAAGAAATACAAATATATGTGAGAGATGCAACCATTTATCCAAACCGAAGGCTGAGCTCCCTCAACTCAGTACTGTCAAAACTAGTCAGGAGGACAAGGTAACCACACACACCACAAACCCAGTCCCACACAGACCTATCACAACTGCAAACCAAATACATAAACACAGAAAAACATTCCCGGAGGCCCTAATTACAAACACACCACATCAACAGAGGCCTCCAAAGCAGAAACCTAAGCAACCACAACCTCCAAACATAGCACATGCAACACATAGTACACAAAGTTGGTGTGCCAAACAGTCACAGGCCAGAAGGAGAAACAACATGCCTGATACAGTTGTAATAGGTGACTCCATAGTCAGACACACTGCTGTCCCGCTCACCAGACTGAACAAGGGAAAGGGTACAGTAAGCTGCCTGTAGGCTGCTACAATATGCCACATAACACAAGTACACAGGCCACCCCAAAGCAAGTAGAAATATGATGCAGTCATTGTCCATGCTGGCGTGAATGACCTGAGATGTACCTCCCCAGACTACATGAAAAGAGACATAGATGAGCTCTCTGATTATGTAGTCCAGTCCGGTATGACACTGACCATTTGCAGTATCCTACCCTCACCAAGAATGATGCCACAGTACAAACACAGAATGATCATATTTAACAAGTGGCACAATTACTAGTGTCATTCCAAGGGGATCCAATGTCTGTCTGCTTGGGATGTCATGCTTGACAAGCCACGCTGCTGTTCCAGGAATGGCTTGCACCTATTACCCCTGGGCATCTGGATATTGGATAAGGCTTTTGCCACCTCCATAGAGCCTTTCGTAGGCAAGGCTGAAAAGACTAACCCACCACCCTAGAAAACATAAGTGGAAAGAAACATAAGGGTAATGCTGATCAATGCCAGACATGAAAACCTCAATATGCATGCTCCCGAGGCCCTCCCCAGTATGGAGAACATTGATATCTGTGCAGTGACAGAAACCTGCAGCAAGGCTCCTGACAGCACACCAGCACTACCAGGTTATACCTCATATCATGCGTTATGGCCCCAAAACCTGGACCAAAACATAAAAGGAGGGGGAGTATCCATATTCAGCACAGACACCCACACGTCCAGGTAACTGACAATGCACGAAGCATTGGAGACCACCCATGTGCAACTAACCGTAGGCAAAACAGCTGTACAGTCTGTAGCATGCTACAGACCACACTCTCACACACAGGAACCCCACCCAGCTGTCCTGAAGACACTGGACAGTATGAATGTCTCACCAAATACCAAACAAGGTACTCACAAATTACCACATAGGTGGTAATCCATTATCTATGGAAGGAGTAATCAGGGACCTAGGGACACAAATGGACAGTAACCTGTTATGTGACACTCACATTGCCAACGTGGCTAGGAAGACTGTCTATATTTGACACCGTATCATGAAAGGATTCACATCTACGTCAACAGAGGTCATTGTGCCCCTATACTGTTCTCTTATCAGACCCATAATCTAGTACAATGCCTCATTTGGGATGTACCTTACCCGACACCTGCAGCAGTTAGAAAGACCTCAAAGGTACCTCACCAAGAGGATAAAGGGTATCAAATATATGTCATATGTTGCCTGGCTGTAGACACCCCAGCTGAATGCAGTCACATACTGCCTACACAGAGGCGTTGTATGCCTGTTGTGCAAGGCCATGTCCAACACAGGAGTAATGGACATGCTTCACCCCAGAAAACCCAAAGTCATCGGAGCTGTGAGAGTGAGATATGTCAACCTCAACACATAATGAAATAGGATGTGCTGGAGGGACAGATACATAACCCAGAGGCTCCCTACACCCTGGAACAGAATCCCACTCCATGTTAGGCAGAGCACCTCACTGACACTCTTCAACAGGAATCTTGCCAAGTGGATGGATGATCATAGATGTACACTGGGGGTCTTCACTGTGTCACGTCCAGACAGAGGCACAGTAATGTAAATCATAAATGGCCATAATATTCACATAGCAAGGGGTGGCGAAAGCCACACACACTCTGGCTAGGCTTATAAATGCCCTAGGGTGGATAGCCTAGTATGAACCTATGAACCTATGAAGATACAAATTGTACAGGACACTAAGGATAATCACAAGGCTTTCTTAACTGATGGTAGGAACCTTGTTGGGAATTCACAGATATGCTCTGAATCACTCAAATATTACAAACAACATACCAAACACACACACATATTGCCAACATCCAACCTGACAGGTGCAGTGCAACCCCTCCCCCTACCAAAAATGCAAAATATCTATCCCAGCAGACTGCTAGCCCCCTGACATTGCAGATGCTGAGGTAACAAGCAGCATCTACAAAGCAAAACACACAGCAGCAATGGTATGAGATGGTGCCCTGGGCTGAGTCCAACATGGACTCCAAGAAGAATGGAATGCCAAATCACACTACTGCTCAATGTCAGCCTTACCACAGGATATGTACCCAAAGAGCAGTGTACAACAACAGTGGTCCTTCTCAACAAAGGTGTTGCCTGAATGGATACTGCAAACTACCACCCCAGAATCCTGACAAGCTTGGTCTGCACAGCTATGGAAAGGATCAGCATGTACCGCAGACATAAAGATATTGGGGACCTACTGACACCAGACCCTACCCAGTGTGGCTTTCTTAAGTGCACATCCTGCCCCTTAAACATGTTTGACTCATTTGAAACAGTCATTAAGGTCATTGATGAGGGCAATGTGGTCCACACAGCATAGCTGGACCTTGCAAAGGCTTCCATACAATACCCCACGTGTTCATTATAGATAAGCTCACCAGCTTAAATATACACCCCTATGTCAGTAGAGGGGTTGCAAACCAGACCAAGGACAGAACTGACATGGTCAGACATGCTGCAGCCATGTCAGACTACAAACCAGATATAACTGGGATCCCACAAGGCTTGGTCCTGGGACCTCCCTCGTTTGGTATATATGTCCCATAGGTACAGGCCAACATGGAAGGACTGTGTCTGAACAAGTTTGCAGAGGACTACAGACTGGCCACCATATCTGACCCTCCAGCTGACACAAGCATCCCATAAAAGGGCCACATAGAAACAGACAACTGGTGCCATAGCCATGTTAGCAAGCTAATTGCAGAAAAGTGTATAGTCAACCCCTGTGGATATACAGTAAGTGCCCACCAATTACCACATAGGTGTTAACCCATTAAGTACTTAACTTGTAATGAGAGACCTGGGGACACAAGTTGATAGATATCCTGCATTGGACAAGCATGTGGCTGTAGTGGTTACAGAAACATACCATATACCCACCTAATCATGAAGGTTGTCAGATCTAGATAAGGGGAGGTCATTGTGGCTCTGCAGTCATCCTTCATCAGCGTTACAATTGACTACAATAGCCCCTGTGGGATGTACCTCAGCAGACACCTCCATCAACTGTAAAGTCCCCAAAAGTACCTCACCAGGAGTATCAAAGAGCTTGAACAGATGCCATGTGTTGCCTGATTAAACAAACTGCAGCTCCACACACTGCCATAGTGCCCACCGAGAGGCAAGCTGTGCCTGATGTATAAAGCCATGTCCAAGCTGGAATCAATGAACATGCTGCACCTTGTACAATCTAAATGGCAGTGAGCTATGCACATGAGAGACCTGAACCCCAGCACTGACATACATAGGACAAGCTGTACTGAATGATCCATAACACAGAAGCCACCCCCACCCTTGAGTAAACTCCCAGTATAGGTTAGCCAGAGAGTCACTCATCGACTCTCCTCAAGAGGAATCTTGATGAGTGGATGGGAGATGGTAGGTTTACCCTGGGTATCACTTTTATGTCACAGGTAGATGGAGGCACAGTATACTAACCATGACATATGTCATGGCAAACTCCACTTACAATGTGTGTCAAAGAACAAACACACTCTCCAAGTAGCATTAGAAATGGCCTAGGGCACATCGCTAGTGTTTGCCAATGTACACCTATGTTGTGGAATACACTACCAATGTTGGACAAGCCTGGTTTAAGTAGTTTATATCTGAACATAATGCAACATGGTCAGATGTGCACAACTGGCCCCTAACCAGTCTGTTGTGCTCACTATGAAAATGTAAAGCAGTGATAGGACTAAAGCCCAGGATACTGTCCACAACAGTGAAAGTACTGAACCAGTACACTATACGGTACTACAGTGTTAGGTCAGTATGAAAGGATGTTGACAACTGTATGCAAAGTATCCCATGCAAACCCTGCAGGCACTGTATAATCCCTGTTGTGTTCAGACACAAAGCAGTTGGACAGTAACTACACAACATGACACACAACGCACAACCATAAACGTGAGATATTGTTGAAGTTCACACTCATCCACAAATGTGGTGGGCTGCAGAGTTCAACATATGGAAAGTTCACACTGGGCATGCTCGCACACTTTGATAAATGAGACATATGTCAGACAACATGCCATGGAAAGCCTGAACTGGGCATGCTCACACACTTAGGCCAAATCTCAGTTTAGCAGTCGGCCACACATATCTGGTATTTGTACGTGTTATTCCAGGAACCAACCACATTACAGCAATCTGCCCAGTGCACACAGTTAAATGACTACAGAGACATAAGTGATATAGTGGATCCCTCTCATATTCAAACATCTTTCACAGATACACAAGTTGTTCATAGAAACAGAGAATGCTATGGCAATAAAGACCTGCAAACAGTCTATCAGCAACAAATATTGTGCATCTGACAATTAAACATATGGGTGTAGAGGTCAACACTAGGCTGTTTGCCCTAGGGAATGACAGCTTAGCCAGAGTGTGCTTGGCGTCTGCCTCCCCAGTACAGTAGGCTACTGTGCCACTGTAAAGTAGGTCACATAAGGCACCGTGTGAGGCTAGTGTGCTGTGCCTCCATCAAGCAGGGACACAGTGGAGATCCCAGGGGTTGAATTTGCTAAGCCACATCCATGTTGTTGGTGTGTGCTGGAAGAGGGTTGGTGAGGACCTCTAACAGTAAGTGGGCGTCAATAACAGACTGAGGGGAGCCTTATCTGCATTGTCTGGACAATTTCACTGTCAACACTTTGTCGTGATAATTATGAGGGATTGAAGTGTCATGCCAGTACTGTTCAGAGATGTCCTCCCTCTGTGGGCTACTGCTCTGCAATGTATTAGCTCACTCTATCTGTTGGACATCTCATATATGGCTGGTGTACACCTGACAGGTGTCCTGTTGTGGAGGAGTCATGAGTATATTTGGGATAGCATGATCAATGCAAACCTTCCACATGCTCATAGAATGCAATTGTCAAGGATTATGCAGAGTGGCCTGTATACTCCCCCAGCATGGGTCCTTTGAAGTCTTCCACCCCATTCTTCACAAGTGTAAAGTCTGCTTTTGATAAATACACTTTGTTTGCAGTGACAACCTTGCCTGGGGGTGGGGATGGGATATGGATGTCCAGGGAAAGGTGGGTATGGTCTACCTCTGGTGTGGAACAGTGAGTACCCATGTTGCAGATGGTCAGGTGCAATATGTATTCCCCCTTGTGGCTGTGGTGAGTGGTTCTGCCATAGCACATGGACTTACAAATTGTGGTGGCTGTAGGGTACTGTTGTAGAGGCCTGAGTAGTTCCCACACACAATATACCTGTACCTGACGTTAACAACTGGAATGGTGTATGTGAACACCTGCATATCTTGGCACTGTTCCCAGGGAAGCAAAGTGTATGTCCTGGATGTGGGAGGGGTGGTCCGAACTGGTTGTGTTGTGTGTTACATGTCCTGTGGTCATGAAGCATGGTATAGAACATAACCTGCCAGTGCGATGTGCATATCTGACCCTGAAGTAGGTGGCTGCAACTGCATATATATGCTATCCCCCACCTGACAGGTAGTACTAGATGTACATACCTCTGTAGAAATAAAGATGTCAGCACCCTATAAATACTGCAGGTGCAGAACAGCTGCCCAGTAATTCAGATAGTGCGCTCTGCTAATGCGTCTCCCTCAAGTGTCATAATATAGTTAGATAGGGGTTTGAATCTTGCAAATGCTCAGTGTGAGCGGGGTTGGTGTGTATGCAATTCTGTGGGAGGGATATGTCCCTTTTGGCAACTGGGAAAACACACTACAGGATGCACATTCCCCTTTCTAAACACTGATGATGGCAGCACCCTATAAGTACAGCAGGGGAAGGAAACCCTCCCACTAATGCGAATAGCGCACTTAATAATGCGTCCGTCTTAAGTGTCATAACATAGCTAGAACGGGGTTTGTATCCTGCAAATGCTCAGTGTGTGTGTTTGGGTGAGGGGGTTTAATGTGTGTACAATTCTGTGTGAGAAAAATGTCCCTTTTGGCAACTAGGAGAACACACTACAGGATGCACATTCCTTTTTCTAAACACTGATGATGTCAGCACCCTATAAGTACAGCAGGAGAAGGAAAACCTCCCAGTAATGCGAATAGCATGCTCTACTAATGCTTCTATCTCAAATATCATAACATAGTTAGGTAGGAGTTTGAATCCTGCAAATGTTCAGTGTGTGTGTGTGTGTGTGTGTGTGGAGGGGGTTTAGTGTGTACGCAATTCTGTGTGAAAGAAATGTCCCTTTTGGCAACTAGGAGAACACACTACAGGATGCACATTCCCCTTTCTAAACACTGATCATATCAGCACCCTATAAGTATAGCAGGAGAAGAGAAACCTCCTAGTAATGCGAATAGCACGCTCTGCTAATGCTTTCGTCTCGAGTGTCATAACATACTTAGATAGGGGTTTGAATCCTACAAATGATTAGTGTGTGTGTAATTCTATGTGAAAGAAATGTCCCTTTTGGCAACTATGAGAACACACTACAGGATGCACATTCCCCTTTCTAAACACTGATGATGTCAGCACCCTATAAGTACAGCAGGAGAAGGAAAATCTTCCAGTAATGCAAATAACGCACTCTGCTAATGTTCCCGTCTTGGGTTTCATAACATAGTTAAGTAGGGGTTTGAATCCTGTAAATGGTAAGGGGGGGGTGCAAGTAGGGTGTGTGCAATTACATGTGTGAGAGAACTGACCCTTTTGGCAACCAGTACAACTGGGGGGGGTGCAAGTAGGGTGTGTGCAATTACATGTGTGAGAGAACTGACCCTTTTGGCAACCAGTACAACTGGGGGGGTGCAAGTAGGGTGTGTGCAATTACATGTGTGAGAGAACTGACCCTTTTGGCAACCAGTACAACACACCAGCTGTGGCATATTCCAATCTCTACACAGAGATGATGTCAGAACCCTACAAGTACAGCAGAAGAGGGAAAATCTCCCAGTAATGCAAATAGCACGCTCTGCTACTGCGTCTTTCACTACTGTCATAGCACAGTTAGTTATGGCTTTGAATTCCACACATGCCACGTGTGTTTTTGTCACACAGAATGCCCATGTGTGTGAGTTTTTGTTCACAATAATGCATGACATCGATTAAACCAGTAATGGCAATGGGGGTGCAAGCAGGGTGTGTGCAATTACATGTGTGACAGAACTGACCCTTTTGGCAACCAGTACAACACACCAACTGCGGCATATTCCAATCTCTACACAGAGATGATGTCAGCACCCTACAAGTACAGCAGAAGAGGGAAAATCTCCCAGTAATGCAAATAGCACGTTCTGCTACTGTGTCTTTCACTACTGTCATAGCTCAGTTAGTTATGGCTTTGAATTCCACACATGCCACGTGTGTTTTTGTCACACAGAATGCCCATGTGTGTGGGTTGTTCACAAAAATGCATGACATCGATTAAACCAGTAATGGCAATGGGGGGGGGGTGCAAGTAGAGTGTGTGCAATTACATGTGTGAGAGAACTGACCCTTTTGGCAACCAGTACAACACACCAGCTGCGGCATATTCCAATCTCTACACAGAGATGATGTCAGCACCCTACAAGTACAGCAGAAGAGGGAAAATCTCCCAGTAATGCAAATAGCACACTCTGCTACTGTGTCTTTCACTACTGTCAAAGCACAGTTAGTTATGGCTTTGGATTCCACACATGCCACTTGTGTTTTTGTCACACAGAATGTCCATGTGTGTGGGTTGTTGTTCACAATAATGCATGACATCGATTAAACCAGTAATGGCAAATGGGAGGGGGTGCAAGTAGGGTGTGTGCAATTACATGTGTGAGAGAACTGACCCTTTTGGCAACCAGTACAACACACCAGCTGTGGCATATTCCAGTCTCTATACAGAGATGATGTCAGCACCCTACAAGTACAGCAGAAGAGGGAAAATCTCCCAGTAATGCAAATAGCACGCTCTGCTACTGTGTCTTTCACTACTGTCATAGCACAGTTAGTTATGGCTTTGAATTCCACACATGCCACGTGTGTTTTTGTCACACAGAATGCCCATGTGTGTCGGCTGTTGTCCACAATAATGCATGACATCGATTAAACCAGTAATGACAATGGGGGGGTGGGGATTCAAGTAGGGTGTGTGAAATTACATGTGTGAGAGAACTGACCCTTTTGGCAACCAGTACAACACACCAGCTGTGGCATATTCCACTCTCTTTACAGAGATGATGTCAGCACCCTACAAGTACAGCAGAAGAGGGAAAATCTCCCAGTAATGTAAATAGCACGCTCTGCTACTGTGTCTTTCACTACTGTCATAGCAGAGTTAGTTATGGCTTTGAATTCCACACATGCCACGTGTGTTTTTGTCACACAGAATGCCCATGTGTGTGGGTTGTTGTTCACAATAATGCATGACATCGATTAAACCAGTAATGGCAATGGGGGGGTGCAAGTAGGGTGTGTGCAATTACATGTGTGAGAGAAGTGACCCTTTTGGCAACCAGTACAACACACCAGCTGTGGCATATTCCAATCTCTACACAGAGATGATGTCAGCACCCTACAAGTACAGCAGAAGAGGGAAAATCTCCCAGTAATGCAAATAGCACGCTCTGCTACTGTTTCTTTCACTATTATCATAGCTCAGTTAGTTATGGCTTTGAATTCCACACATGCCACGTGTGGTTTTGTCACACAGAATGCCCATGTGTGTGGATTGTTGTTCACAATAATGCATGACATCGATTAAACCAGTAATGACAATGGGGGGGTGGGGGGTTCAAGTAGGGTGTGTGCAATTACATGTGTGAGAGAACTGACCCTTTTGGCAACCAGTACAACACACCAGCTGTGGCATATTCCAATCTCTACACAGAGATGATGTCAGCACCCTACAAGTACAGCAGAAGAGGGAAAATCTCTCAGTAATGCAAATAGCACGCTCTGCTACTGCGTCTTTCACTACTGTCATAGCACAGTTAGTTATGGCTTTGAATTCCACACATGCCACGTGTGTTTTTCTCACACAGAATGCCCATGTGTGTGGGTTGTTGTTCACAATAATGCATGACATCGATTAAACCAGTAATGGCAATGGGGGGGGTGGTGCACGTAGGATGTGTGCAATTACCGGTGTGAGAGAACTGACCCTTTTGGCAACCAGTACAACTGGGGGGGGGTGCAAGTAGGGTGTGTGCAATTAAATGTGTGAGAAAACTGACCCTTTTGGCAACCAGTACAAAGGGGGGGGTGCAAGTAGGGTGTGTGCAATTACATGTGTGAGAGAACTGACCCTTTTGGCAACCAGTACAACACACCAGCTGCGGCATATTCCAATCTCTACACAGAGATGATGTCAGCACCCTACAAGTACAGCAGAAGTGGGAAAATCTCCCAGTAATGCAAATAGCATGCTCTGCTACTGTGTCTTTCACTACTGTCACAGCACAGTTAGTTATGGCTTTGAATTCCACACATGCCACGTGTGTTTTTGTCACACAGAATGCTCATGTGTGTGAGTTGTTGTTCACAATAATGCATGACATCGATTAAACCAGTAATGGCAATGGGGGGGTACAAGTAGGGTGTGTGCAATTACATGTGTGAGAGAACTGACCCTTTTGGCAACCAGTACAACACACCAGCTGCGGCATATTTCAATCTCTACACAGAGATGATGTCAGCACCCTACAAGTACAGCAGAAGAGGGAAAATCTCCCAGTAATGCAAATAGCATGCTCTGCTACTGTGTCTTTCACTACTGTCAAAGCACAGTTAGTTATGGCTCTGGATTCCACACATGCCACGTGTGTTTTTGTCACACAGAATGCCCATGTGTGTGGGTTGTTGTTCACAATAATGCATGACATCGATTAAACCAGTAATGACAATGGGGGGGTGGGGGTTCAAGTAGGGTGTGTGCAATTACATGTGTGAGAGAACTGACCCTTTTGGCAACCAGTACAACACACCAGCTGTGGCATATTCCAATCTCTACACAGAGATGATGTCAGCACCCTACAAGTACAGCAGAAGAGGGAAAATCTCTCAGTAATGCAAATAGCACGCTCTGCTACTGCGTCTTTCACTACTGTCATAGCACAGTTAGTTATGGCTTTGAATTCCACACATGCCACGTGTGTTTTTGTCACACAGAATGCCCATGTGTGTGGGTTGTTGTTCACAATAATGCATGACATCGATTAAACCAGTAATGGCAATGGGAGGGGGGTGCAAGTAGGGTGTGTGCAATTACATGTGTGAGAGAACTGACCCTTTTGGCAACCAGTACAACACACCAGCTGCGGCATATTCCAATCTCTACACAGAGATGATGTCAGCACCCTACAAGTACAGCAGAAGAGGGAAAATCTCCCAGTAATGCAAATAGCACACTCTGCTACTGCGTCTTTCACTACTGTCATAGCACAGTTAGTTATGGCTTTGAATTCCACACATGCCACGTGTGTTTTTGTCACACAGAATGCCCATGTGTGTGGGTTGTTGTTCACAATAATGCATGACATCGATTAAACCAGTAATGGCAATGGGGGGGTGCAAGTTGGGTGTGTGCAATTACATGTGTGAGAAAACTGACCCTTTTGGCAACCAGTACAACACACCAACTGCGGCATATTCCAATCTCTACACAGAGATGATGTCAGAACCCTACAAGTACAGCAGAAGAATGAAAATCTCCCAGTAATGCAAATAGCACACTCTGCTACAGCGTCTTTCACTACTGTCATAGCACAGTTAGTTATGGCTTTGAATTCCACACATGCCACGTGTGTTTTTGTCACACAGAATGCCCATGTGTGTGGGTTGTTGTTCACAATAATGCATGACATCGATTAAACCAGTAATGGCAATGGGGGGTGCAAGTAGGGTGTGTGCAATTACATGTGTGAGAGAACTGACCCTTTTGGCAACCAGTACAACACACCAGCTGCGGCATATTCCAATCTCTACACAGAGATGATGTCAGCACCCTACAAGTACAGCAGAAGAGGAAAATCTCCCAGTAATGCAAATAGCATGCTCTGCTACTGTTTCTTTCACTACTGTCATAGCACAGTTAGTTATGGCTTTGAATTCCACACATGCCACGTGTGTTTTTGTCACACAGAATGCCCATGTGTGTGGGTTGTTGTTCACAATAATGCATGACATCGATTAAACCAGTAATGGCAATGGGGGGTGCAAGTAGGGTGTGTGCAATTACATGTGTGAGAGAACTGACCCTTTTGGCAACCAGTACAACATACCAGCTGTGGCATATTCCAATCTCTACACAGAGATGATGTCAGCACCCTACAAGTACAGCACAAGAGGGAAAATCTCCCAGTAATGCAAATAGCGCACTCTGCTACTGCGTCTTTCACTACTGTCATAGCACAGTTAGTTATGGCTTTGAATTCTACACATGCCACGTGTGTTTTTGTCACTCAGAATGCCCATGTGTGTGGGTTGTTGTTAACAATAATGCATGACATTGATTAAACCAGTAATGGCAATGGACACAGATGATGTATGTGTGTGCCAAATACACATATGTACCTGTGACCTTCAATAGTTCCCATGTCTGATGCCTGCCTCATGTGCATACATGGTATTTGCACTTGATAACATTATGACTGTGGTCTTCTGTGCAGGTGCTGCATGTGGTATGTGTATATACAGTGTGAGTTGTATATGGTATCATCCTAGCAGCGAGGGATACACATCTGGTCTGGGGCATATAGTCTACATGTTTTTGATGAACAGGTGCTGCATGTTTTCACCTGTTGTGGGAGTGGTAACAAGTTGTTCCATAGCAATGCAGTGACTACATGCTAGGAACCTTTCAGCTAGGGTGTTGTAGCTACAGTAATTCATCAGCATTCAGTAATACATCAGCATTCCTGGTGAGGGTATGATGCCAACCAAGGTCAGGGTCATACTAGCCTGTGCCACATGCTTTGAGAGCACTTCCATGTTCCCTATCATGTAGTCCAGGGAGGTACATCACAGGTCAGCCATAGTGGCATGGACAATGACTGCATCATATGTGTCCATGCCTCTGACTGACCTGTATGCTTGTGTTATGTGGTGGACCATAGTGCCCCACGGGCATATCACTGTGACCTTCACCTTGTCCAGCCTGGTGAGCTGGACCTCACTGTACCGGACAATAAAGGTACCTAACACAACTGTAGCAGGTGTGTTGTCTAGCTGTACAGGCTGTGACTGTTTGGCACACAGGATCTGTGTGCTATGTGTTGCATGTGCTGTGTTCTGGCTTAACGTATGCCTGTGTGCCAGCTGCAGAGGTGTCTACTGCTCAGGCAGGATGCTATTCTGAGGCTCCACGAATGGCCCAGTGTGTTCACGTGTTTGGATTGCTGTCAGTGTAGGTCTACATCAGACTGGTATTGTAGTCACTGTAGTATTTCATGTCACCTGACAGGTTATGCCAGTACTGGGTTCAGAGTGCTTAGTCCCCAGTTTGGCTATGTGGTTGCATCTCATACATGTGTTGTACGTCCATGTGTAGGGGAGAGGGTTGACTGTGTACATGTGGCAGCTGTGACATTGCCACATGACCCACATATTCCACACTTGTACCATAGAGGTGACTGACAAGTGACCTTTGCACATGCTACCATAGTATTGTGATTGCCATGGTGATTAACAGCAAATAGGGCCAATGGGGAACAAGGTACAGAAGGTGAGTATGTGAGGGTGTAGTGCCTGTGATTAGTTAGCACTGGCATATATGACTGCTCACGTGGACAAATGCCAGGTAAGTCATATGCAATGTGTCACAGGCAACGTACATGTGAACAGGACAAACAGTGATGTTCTGTCAAGTGAGACATGGACATACATATAGTAAGCTATGCAGATGTCACTAGGAGTCCACAGAAGCTCTGTAACTCTGCATTGCAGGTGGGATTAGTGTTCCAGGGTAACTGCAAGCAAACATGCATGCAAACAAAGCTACAGTAAGCAGGTCTGCATGTAGTCCATTGTACAACAAACAAGCTGTACGACTTCCAGTAGGTAACAGTGCAAATATGCAGGCACTATACACATGTACATGGAAATACACAGGTCAGGCGGCTAGGGTCCAGTCTCAGCACACTCAAGTGTACAGACCATGTACCATCAGGATGTACAATAACTGGATGGAAACCCAGGTGCTCATACCTGCAGTAATACACATGTCAAATAACAGACACTGAGCCTTCACTCAGTGGTTCCATACTTAGTAGGATGTATGCTACCTGGCCTGCCACCACAGTATCCCTGAAATGTATGGGGACTCTCCCTCCTGTGACAGTTAGTTTTGTGTGTTGGGGCTGTCTAGCATGGTATGAGATGTGAGCTTGCAGTGCTAGGGTACTCCTGTGTGTCCTGTACCAGTCGTGCAGTACTGCACACATATCAACATCCTCAAACATCCGCATTGCAGAGTCCAGTGTGGGCAACATGCCACTTGCAGTTTACATGTCCATCATTGCGTATCAATACTTTCATTACCTTATTCCCTGTGCTACCTATGTATGTAGCCGTCTGTTGACATCCTACCACCAGTATGCCAACATGTGCAGATGATACACTATGGTACTTACCATGGGTGTAGACAACAGTACAAGACAATCATACCCTTACTGCATCAGGCATGCTGGGATATACCCACAATTATATCAGCACACAGTACTGTTAACAACATGATACTATTACTACACATCTATGTATTCACCCTGTGCATCAGCAACATATTAACCTGTACCTGCACTGATGTTACAGATTGCAGGAGGAGGCACAGCTTCATCATATGCACAGAGTGTGAACTTGGTATGCCTGAGTCTGCCACTGATACCACCAATTGACATGTATGTGTATGTGTGTTGGTGAGGGACAGCAGTACAAGGTGGGGCAATGTTGATGCAGTGTGTGCATGTATGCGGTAGCCCTAGGTGTTGTCAGTTCGCATGTGTGTATGGATACACACAGTTCCACCTCATGGCTGCCATATACTGGTGTTTGTGGACAGCCACAGACTGTACCTGCCAGATCATACAGATCAGTGTTTCTGGCCACGGACACGGTACCTGTGCCTGGCAGGGGTGCTATGGACCGTATCCGGTACCAATCCAGACTAGGTACTGTCATCAGAAGCAGGTGTTCATTGACTGGACACAGATCCCTGTCGGGCCTGTCCAGAACCACGTGCACTTGGTCTCCTGGGGCGGTCTGATGACAGCACAGACCCAGCATTGCTGGGGCTGCTGCTGGCACTATGGGGGCAGCCGTGGCCCTGTTGTCATCCGTGATGACTGCCAGCTGCTGCTGTTGCTGGCATACACCCACATCGACGCCTCAACCGTCCACCATTGCCCTGGCTCATGGACATGTAGTTGTGGAACCGATCTAATATGTCCCCACAATGTCTGTCTATGACATCGGTGAAATTACGGATGGCAGCCGCAATGTCACGCATACTGTCAGTCATGGCTGTGCGACAGGCTGTCAGCTCCCTCAGACCCTGTCTGGTGTATCGTTCCATACGTGACTGTGCCTAGATGACAGCCCGAAACATAGCTGAGGTTGTAAGACCTCTGTGGGCACGTCTGACAGGGGCAGTATGCCCACGGATGCTCCCACGAGAACCCCTGGACATCTGTTTGTGTGGTACCATCTCAGGGCCATGCCCATGGCTGCTGTGTGGAGAAGCATGTGCCACAGATACCACATTACCCTGGTCAATGCCCACTGTATCCTGTCCATCACCTAGGGACATTGGTGACAAAGGGTGTATTGGCAGGATAACTGTGTGCATTGATGGGTTTGACAGCTGTGTACTGCCAATTGGTTGACCAATGACGGACCCTGGCATACCTTCCTGTGCCATTACACAGATGTCATCATTATCAGTACCTGTGGCACCTGATTCAGGTTCCCTGCTGCATGACACCAGAGCAGCACCAGAACCTGTGGGAGGGAAACAGGAAACACAGTTTACAATGTCTACACAATGTTACCAGTGATGCACACATGCACACATGCACAGGTGCACACGTGCACACATGCACACAAGCACACAGTTGCACACATGCACACTTGCACACAGTTGCACACTTGCACACAGCTGCACACTTGCACACTACTCAGTATGCGAGATATCAACACACAGACACAGACACACCTGCATGCATACACAGAGCACTACTAAGTGAGCCTAATATTACTATTACTATCAAGACTATTAAAGGTATTGTTAATACACACTCACCAGCATGGATAGGCTGCATTACTGTTACACCAGAGGGATCTACAGAAGTGAGGAAATTAATGTCAGTGGGCACAACTGTGCCATTGTTACTGAGTATGATACAAGTCAGTAGTACAACAGTTGCCTTTCACAGGTCAGCTGCTGATATTGAGAATATCACACTTGCACATTAAATACTATGATGACAGCTACAAACCAAGGACACACCTCACACATGCATTAACTACCAGTGTACACAACAGTCAACTATACATATGGCATATTACCTGCACACTCGTAGTCTTGCTGCTGTGTGGCTCCAGCCTCCATCATAATGCAGGTCTGCTGCTGTTGTTGTTGTTGGCGGGCTGGAGCCACAACACTTATGAGTAGTCCCTCCAGTCTGGTGAGTGGGGGATGTGTAGCCACCCCACCACCTGTGGCAACCTGTTGCCTGTGGATATCCGACGCAAGCTGATGGACATTTCTGATTAAATCACTGCAGTGATGTTGTACCTGCTCATATGTCCTATTATGCATGCCTATGTCATTTACCCGACGGACCAGGTCCCTCTCCTGCTGATTCTGGCTGGTGCGGGAAAAGAGTATTGCATAATCCCGCACCAGGCTCTGGTGTATTTCCTCATCCTCAGCTGCAGAGTACGCTGGATTGCGCTGGTGAGCCATGGTCCTGAAAAAGGAAATAACATGATATCAGCAAAATATGTCAGCAGAATTTGGCACACATACTACACATGCTACTCGACTGTTGTGATACAACATATCTCACATATATAGCATCTGTCTGTCTATTGGTGGATACACATGTAAATGGCCAGGTATCAGTGCTCAGCCAACAACTGTGCAACAGTACTTGGCACACTCCATACGACATACTACCAAACCCCAGCAGTCAGAACACTGATTCAGGCCCAAAGCACCACCTTACTCTGGGGGGTTGTATCGAGGTACTGTATGGGGTACATCGCCAACTACTGTGTGCTGACCACAAACTAATTGCCCTGGATATACATATCCCACCTCCACCACCAACACAAACGACTACAGTGAATAACATTTCAAATGCAAACTTTACACTTCGTAACACTGACATGGTATCCTTTAAGCCCACTGGGCCAGTGGAAGACACAACCCACAATGCTGACCCCTTCACAAATGATTTCTACGGACATCTCCGAGAATGCATGGATCATGCAATCCCATATAAGACCAAGACACTCTCCACAAAGGGAAAGCATCCTGTCTGGTGGACCCCAGCCATAGACAGATTGCATAACAAAAGATGGAAGCTACTGCAAGACAGAGCATAAGTCCATAAAGGGAAGGCATGTCTGATCAGCACTAGTAAGAAGCTATTTTCTCTCATACAAACATCCATGGGTAACTTTGAGAGGGGAATCAATGGGGACACTACAGATAACCACAAGGCCTTTTTCAGTTATGTTAGCAACCTGGTCAGAAAACCTCCAATATGCTCATAGTTAGTACACAATAACAAATAATTCACTGAACCCACAGATATTGGCAACATTGTGGCAGACAGGTTCAGTGCAAGTTTCCCCCAAACTAAGACATACTTATCCCAGCTGACTGTAACCTCCTTGTCATCATAGATGTCCAGGTGAGAGCCGCCCTCAGAAAAGCAGGAAACACAGCATCAATGGGACCTGATGGTATCCTCGGTTGCATGCTACATGAACTCCAAGAGGAGCTAAACACACATATATAAGTGCTATGTAACACTAGCCTGACTACAGGATATGTACCTGTACACTGGCGTACAGCAGCAGTGGTTCCACTCCACGAAGGAGGCACCTCTACATACCAATACAATACAACACAATAGAATACATTACAATACAATACAATACAATATGCTATTTCCCCTGGGACTACAGCAGCATACTGTTCTGCTACCCTGACCATTGTGACACGTGATGTGATGGTACCTGCTCCTGTCAAACAGTTACACAGGGTGACTCATATGGCATATTACCTATCTGACTAACATTCAGCAGAGGTATGTGTGACATGTACTCATGGGGAGTCGATACAATGCCCCACTTGGGCATTATAGATAAGCTCACCAGCTTAAATATAAACCCCTATGTCACTAGATGGATTGCAAACTGGCTCAAGGACAGAACCCACATGGTTAGAATTGCTGGAGCCATGTCAGACTCCAAACCAGTTACAAGTGGTGTCCCACAAGGCTCAGTCCTGGGACCTCTCTTGTTCGGTATATATTTCTCGGAGGTACAGGCCAACATGGAAGGACTGTGGCTGACCAAGTTCACAGATGACTGCAAACTGGGTGCCATAATCGACTCTCCAGCTGACACAAGCATCCTCCAAAAGGGCCTCATAGAAAGAGACAACTGATGCCAGAGCCATGGCCTCAAGCTAAATTCCAAAAAGTGTATAGTCATCCCCTTTGGCAAAAACAAAGTGCCCACAAATTACCACATAGGTGGTAATCCATTAAGTACAGAAGAAGTTATTAGGGACCTGGGGACCCAAGTTGATAGCAATCTCTCATTTGACAACCACATGGCCAAAGTGGTTAGAAAAACATTTTATATAGCCCACCTAATCATGAAGGGATTCACATCTAGATCAGGGGAGGTCATCGTGCCTCTTTACTCATCCCTCATCAGGCCCATAATTGAGTACAATGCCCCTTTTGGGATGTACCTTACCAGACACCTGCAGCAACTGGAAGGACCCCAAAATTACTTCACCAAGAGGATCAAAGGGCTCAAACAGATGCCATATGCTGCCCGGTTAAATAAACTCCAGCTCTACTCAGTGGTATACCGCCTGTTCAGAGGCGATCTGTGCCTGACGTATAAAGCCATGTCCAACCCGGTATTAATGGACATGCTGCACCTCAGAAAATCCAAATCCCATCGAGCTACGTGCTCGAGAGACTTGAACCTCAGCACTGAAATAAATAGGACATGCCGGAGGGACAGATTCATAACCCAGAGGCTCCCTTCACTCTGGAATAAAATCCCAGTCCAGGTTAGGCAGAGTCCCTCACTGACTCTCTTCAAGAGGAATTTTGATGAGTGGATGGGAGATTGTAGGTTTACCCCAGGTATCACTTCTGTGTCACTGTTAGACAGAGGCACAGTATACTAACCTCGAAAAAGGGCATAGCAAAATAAATTTAAAATGGGTGGCGAAAGCCAAACACATTCTGGCTAGGCTTATAGATGCCCTAGGGCAGATAGCCTAGTATGAACCTATGAACCTATGCTGTGTGGTTTATTGCAGGGTATGTCTTATCTGTGGGTAGGAACCTGTACCTCCACCATGTGCTCTCTACTGCAGTGTCATGGATGACACACAGCAGTCATTTAGGTTGTGGATGGTGTGAGGTGTTACTATGGTTGTTGGACATCTGTCATGGGTGTGACTTAAGTATGTAAATCCAGGAGTGGTAACCTCTATGTGGGTAGTATGTGTGTACTCTGTGGTGTTGTCAGTCACTGTGCATTGGTAATGTGTTTGAGTGCATTGTCACAGTGTTGTACATGTCACTGTGTCCTTCTCCATATCTGTAGCTGTCATGTGCGGTACATACCGTGGCAGCCATTGTGTGGTGTGGAGGGGTACACTGACCTACATGTCCGTAGCTGACACACCATGTCTGCTGACACATACCATGTGTAGGTATTCCAGGAATAGTGTGCCACTGTGACTATCATTGGGGGGACTATTGTACACATTTATGACCCTGTTCACCCCTGACACATGCAGTGGTGGGCAGCCAATCACATATCTGGTGGTTACTGGTGTAGGTGATTTGAAATGGGGTATGGTACTCCAGTTTTGACACTGGTGTTCACTCCATGCCTTTGTCACCAGGCACCTCTTGCAATACATCTGTACACATGTGCCTCACTCAGAATATATATGCATCTCTCTCTCTCTCTCTCTCTCTCTATATATATATATATATATATATATATATATATATATATATGTATACATATATATTTATATATATATATATATATATATATATATATATATATATATATGTCTATATATATATATATATATATGTCTGTATACATATACATACATACATATATATATATATATATATATATATATATATATATATATATATATATATATATCGATGTACATATATTGCTATAGATATGGAGGGGTGTGACAGAGAGGGGTGAGAGTGACAGAGGGGTGGGACAGGGGGAGTGTGAGATCGTCATATACAGTCATATCTGTAGATAGTCAGATCTGTATATGTATATGTATCTACATATATCTATATCTGTATGTGTGCATTACATATATATGTTTCTACATATTCTATCTATCTACATCTGTCTATGTATTCCTACATCCCTCTCTATGTATGTATACATATATGCATATTATATATATACATACATACATATATTGACATACATAAGTATCCATATGATAGATAGGTATATCAACATGTTTGTTTACAAAACTGTATACACACACTAACATACTGCTAAACATACATAACTGTGAAACCTACTTTGTACATTGTACTACAACCTACATTGATATGTGCACATAGATGCCCTCACATACATATGTATGTACAGCCTTCACTGATAGTTGCTGTATGTCCCCTGCCCTCTGCACATCTTCATATACATATGGACACAGACCAATGACACATATGGAGGGTTCACAGTATGTAGACTTTTAAAGTATTACTTTACATTACCTGTGTTTGTCACAGCTGCTTGTGTTGCCATTTGGTTTGGTGTCCTGCTGCTCCAGTTGGCAGTTGGCAGCTTTCGACTGGGTTTTGATGACTGGTTTTGTTTGTGTATGTTTTTTTTTTTCTCTCTCTCTCTGTCTCTCCCTACCTCCACAGGGTGCAGTGAAAGTATTGCATGTGTGGACTGGGAGTACAGCATGCTTTTGTAGGTATCTGCATATGTCCATGTGATGGCCTCTGCACCAATTGTTAGCCAGCATTTGCTAATTGCATGCAGCCAGTTGTGTACTGATTGCAGTTCTCACTGTGATTCCAGGACAGTGCTATAAATAGGTATGTGAGATAGGCATAGCCCTTTCAGAGTTTAAAGGCAGGGACCATGCTGGTATGCTGTGGACACTGTTCTGTGAGTTTAAAGGTTAGTATCTCTCTCATATTTCTGGCTGTGTTGTAGATTAACATTTCTCCATTCATTTCTCCAGTTTCCTGTACTAAGTGTGTATGTACACTGACACCTAAGACTACTACTACTGTTAATGTGGGTGTGTGTGCTTTCCTGTGGGACATGTGGTGTAACTGGTATATAGCAGTGGCTCTTGCACTTTGTTGCTATGGCTTCAATATTTGCCCTTTACATTCACTACTTGTATGCCTGCTAGGTGTCTTGACTGTAGTGTGTTGCTGTGGCTTTCCTAATTTCCATGTACATTCACACCTTGGAATGCTTGCTATATCTGCTAGGGTGTTACTGCATGCAGTGTGATCTGGCCATGGTGTGGGCCTTGACATCTATTAGGGTATTTGAGTATGCTGCTGAGCAGGCCCCTGAGACTCTCAGGTGCATCTTTTATCTGCCTCATGGAATGGTACATATCAGTGGGGTACACCCGTTAAATTGTCTGGTATTCTGCAGTTGTAACTGTGGGATAGCATGTGCATATGTATTACTACACTATTTCTGCCGTGCAGGTGGTGCATACTTTCAGTACTTCATAGTTACCATTGCATGTGTTGTAACACCTTTCTGCCTACTGTTTGTACATTTCACAGGGAGTCTGTGGGGCATCCCTGTAACTCAGTCACTGTTGCTATGTTTAGGCTCTTAACTATTTAAATATGGCAGTTTCAGACCTCTCAAGTGTACAGATATTTGCAGGTTGTCCACATTTTTGCCTCATATTTTGGTCAATATCTCATAAACAGCTTTTTCTGGCAAATCACTCTGGGCTCAAGTCAGACTATAGTGACAAACATTTCAGTTTCAGACTTCATACCCTTCCAAACATCCAAAAAAATGCAGAACCTGTTACACTCTGAACTGTCTAAGTTTGTTGTAGCATTATTTGGAATGTGTCCCTGTTTTTGGCCCTTTGCTCCACATTTTTTATTACTTAGTCTGGATGTGTTCCTGTAAGAGGTTGTGGGGTATGGGCAGTGATTATCCTGCTGTGAGTATGTGTGTGGCTTGCAAGGTGCTACAGTGACATTATTACCTACTAGCTACCAACTAGCATGGCTGTTTCTGTTCACACACTACTATTCTAGAAATCCACTACATTTGACAGTAAATATACATGACATGCTTTGTGTACTACACATCCTATATTCCCTTTACATTCATTCCTACTATTACATGATATATTTATTGTAGCACAATGTTCTTGTATAACAGTCATGGCTTAGTGGTAAGTCATGCAGACTACTGTTTCCAAGGTCCTGGGTTCAGGACTGACAGTGGGATTTTATTTTGCTTTTGAGTAGACTACAGGACTTGTCATTCAGAGTGACTAAGGCACTTTTAGCAGTTGTAACCGGGTTAGCGCTGGTTTGCGTGGAGCTAACGCATGCGCACTGACATTCAGCTCCGCGCACACCCACTTACAACCGCTTAAAAGTGCTTACTCTTGCACACACCCGCGCTATTTTCTTTGAAATAAATGAAAATGGGGAGACAGGAAAGTGGTGAAAAAGGGGTCACAAAGAGGGTAAGACAGTAGGGAAACAAGCTCAGGTTTTGCAGGAGGGATGTAGGTAAGGCCCATAGCTGCCCATTTCTTCATCAGCAACAGCTGTGCATATGTTTGTAATTTGGTGTGACATTTGAGACCTTCCACCCCTGAGAGAGGTATAAGGACAACAATAATACTTGTTGTACAGCCAATTGTAATTGACAGTTTTCATGTCCAGCAGACATGTGTGCGAAATGGGCAGCTATGTATGGGGCATAATTTTATTGTGGGTACAGAGTGCCCCTTTTTTTTTTTTTTGTTCAGGTGAGAGTGGTATGTCAGGTACGGGAAGTCAGTATAGCTGGGGAGGTAGGTTGGGTAGGTTAACAGACAAGACAAACAAGATGCATACAGGGCGGTGTATGACACATGTGGGGGGGGTTACACAATTGACGGGGATGGATGTTTGGATATCTAGAGCCCATGAGCCCACAGATGGCAACAGTGGAACTGATATCCCCACCCATGGGCAGTTGCCACTGTGCCTTCACGGCCCAGGATGGGGCTGTGCTGGGGGCTGTGTAGGCCGGGCAGCAGGCACACCCGTTAGTTGTGCCACCTGTGCCTCAAGCTGGCGTAGGGGCCCAAGAACAGCTTCCCGGATCTCCCTACGCACCACAGTCCGGACACTAAGGAGGGTGAGTAGATGTTCTCCTCCGGCCACACTTGCAGAGGGGGGACGAGCCCCATCCCCTGCAGCGCTTCCACCCACAGGTGGCACAGGGCAACCGGAGGAGGGTCCGGCCTGGGCACTACTGCCAGGTGCACTCACCAGCTGAGGAGGGAGAGGTGGGTCCGCTGGAACCCGCCTTCCCTGTCGTCCTATGTTTTGCATTATGTCATGACAGTTTGGGTTAGTAATGTACAATACCATTCACAATTAGTTGTAACAGCATGCATTAGTATTCCCATTAACCAAACACCCAGATATTCAAACCACTGAACAGCAAGCATAACACATGCATATTTTGAACAGCAATACACAGTCCAACAACATGCAGGGTTGATTGATGGCAACAGGCCATCAGGTTTGGATGTATGAACAGGGAAGTTGCATCAACGTACATGCAAATATGTATAAACCAACAGGACAAATGTCCAGGGGTGTTAATTGTGATTGCACATACCAATTTCACATGGAATGGATTATATGTGGTTATAGGGTAGGGTGAAGAAAATTTAATTAACAACTTCAAATACCAATACATATGCTGTACATTTCTAATAGCTGCAGATATATACACACTACAGTTCTGCCTACAGTTTCCTATGTGATAACTACTTCAAGTTGGTGATAGGAATGTTACTGCTACATCAATATACATTTTCATTTTTATTCATACACATTCATATCTGGCTCTGTTCAGCTACATCATCCTGCTACATTTGCTTTATATAGCTATAGACAACTGTGGATGTTTGGTATTTCAGACAACCATACTATCTGCATATTGCAGACTGACAGCAACATATCCAGATTTTGGGATACACATTCCAGCTGCGGTAACATTTTCAACACATTTTACAGTTTGGTTCTGCTTGTCACATTCATTTCATTCTGTACTGACTGCAGTATACTTTATTCAGGAGTTATTACTACTTTATTGGTGGATTCATAACTCTTTCTCACACTCTCTCACTTGTTTTATTTTTACAATTCAGGATGGTGCTTAATTCTAGGCTTTATTGACATGTTTTACCTGTAGTTATAACAATCCTTTCCAACAGTCTCACTTCTGTCATGTTTCTGTATTTCAACAGGGATATATTTCACACATGTGTTTTACTCAGCTTCTGCAGCTGTACTTTTCAGCCTGCTGCAGGTTATGTACTATTATATTACAGGTGGGACATCTTTATTTCAGACTTTATTTCAGACTTGTTTCATTTTTCTGTTTGGATTACAGACTGCATCACACTTTTGTAATCAAGCAATACTTGCAAACCCTCTTACACTGTTACTTGCACATTTTATTACTTAGTGACTATACTGCACTCTTTTGCTAACTGTCATACTTTTATATTTATTTACAGTTACAGGGAGAGGATTACTGACCTGCCTGGTGGCGCAACCACGCCAGCCTATCGCCATAGGCTCTATGGTTCACAGAACGGACACCTGCAGCTGTAATATAAATAAAGTAATATTGGAATACACATCTCCATAATATCAGCTAGGTTAATTTCTTACATAAATAATTAGATGTAACTTACTCAGTAGTGGGGCGTTGGGCATTTGCCAGGCCTCCTGGATCCAACGGTTCAGTTGGTCCTGCTTCCATCTCTTCAGGTCCGCATGGTGGTGCCAGACCTGCTCACCAGTCCTTGGTATCCCTGTGGCACTGGTGAGATCATGAGCCAACCGGTCCCACGCCTCAGCCCTATATGCTCCCCACAGGACCTGGCCCTGCATGAGTTGTGCCTCATGATTGTGGACAAGGAGCCAAACCATATATTTGGACTCCTCAACGCCCCACCTCTGTGCTCGAAAGCAACTACCCTCACCTACACCTGACATTCTGGCTGAAAGTTGGTTCTACAATCAGTTATGCTGTGTATTCCTGCCTATGGGGCTTATATATGCCATTTTTCCCGCACTTATCTGTGATTGGCCATTTTGGAATTGTATCAGCTTCACAAAACCTGCTTTGTCATGCTCCTCTTTCTATTCATTCCTATATATTTGCTATTACTGCATTTCTAAGTGCAACTGTCATGGCTTAGTGGTTCAGTACCTTGACTATGGTGCATGGTATCCTGGGTTTGAACCTGGCCACTGCTTTTTATATTTTATGACTGTCTACACAGGCTAGGAGGTGTGTCTGTGTAAAGGCAGTTTTGTTACAGCTTGCTCAATGTTGCCCGTTGGTTAGCTTGTTGGCGCAGTGCGCAGCTCCACGCAAATGGGTTACGCTGGTTTACGCATCATTTGGCTGTCAGCATGCATATTATGCTCAGCTCAGCTATGGGCACACAGTTTCAGCGTGTTAAACCACTGCTCACCTACGGGCACTCATTTTACACCTGTTAAACCACTGCTCACCTACGGGCAGATGCACTCAACTTGTTAAACTATAGCTCATCTATAGGCACATCTGACATTTTTTATTATTTTATCTCACATTTCTTCTAAATAAATGGCCCATTTCATTACATTTTACATAAAATTTAATTTTATATGTGTACATATATGTCAGGGACTTGTTTCGTGCTTATTTCACTAAAAATAAAAAATGATGTTGGGGGGGCTCAAACCATGACTCCCTGCTCTTCAGCCGACATCTCTACCGCTACGCTATTGCTTCATGGCTTACTTTGCATATATAGTTCTTATATGCTTTTCCACTGACTGCTAACTGTGGCTAAGCTACGGGCACACCTGTGCAAACGAGCGCACTCACGGGCAAACATCTTTACAATTTAAAAAAAATATAAGATGTTCATTTATACATTTTATGTTCATAGTCTGTGGGGGCATGTGTTGTGTTGTGTTTATTCACATTTACACGGACTCTGTCATGGGGGTTTACTTTCAGGACTTTTACTCTTTTGGGGGCGTGTCTGTTTGCAGGGCTCGGCCTACGGACACGCCCCCTACTGTCTTCCACGGACCGTGTAAGCCTTAGGTGTGATTCAGCATGCCCTCATGCATATGCATGACATGCTGACGTCACACCGTTTAACTGCAGCCTCCGTGTAAGCCTTGTAACTCTTACACGGAGGCTTCGTGAATCCTGCCCTATGTCTAATTATATAACTTGTCATATACCTTATAGTGATTCTTAACCAATGTTTTTATATTATGTCTAATTATATAACTTGTCATATACCTTGTATCGATTCTTAACCAATGTTTTATATTATGTCTAATTATATAACGTGTCATATACCTTATAGTGATTCTTAACCGATGTTTTTATATTATGTCTAATTATATAACTTGTCATATACCTTGTATCGATTCTTAACCAATGTTTTATATTATGTCTAATTATATAACTTGTCATATACCTTGTAGTGATTCTTCACCAATGTTTTTATATTATGTCTAATTATATAACTTGTCATATACCCTGTATCAATTCTTAACCAATGTTTTTATATTATGTCTAATTATATAACTTGTCACATACCTTATAGTGATTCTTAACTGATGTTTTTATATTATGTCTAATTATATAACTTGTCATATACCCTGTATCAATTCTTAAATGCTTTTATATTATGTCTAATTATATAACTTGTCATATACCCTGTATCAATTCTTAGCCAATGTTTTTATATTATGTCTAATTATATAACTTGTCATATACCTTATAGTGATTCTTAACTGATGTTTTTATATTATGTCTAATTATATAACTTGTCATATACCCTGTATCAATTCTTAAATGCTTTTATATTATGTCTAATTATATAACTTGTCATATACCTTGTATTGATCCTTAACCAATGTTTTTATGTCTAATTTGTTACCATTATATAAAATACAGATGTTTTTTGTTTTATTTTTGAAGATTGTATAATTATTGTTCTTATAATGTTTTGTAATAATTTGGAGCTTTTCTCACATGGCATCCATTGAAAATGGGATTCCACCCAGTCTGACATTCCCTGTAATCAAATGTCAATAAATAATAAAAAAAAATAGATCAATATGCATTCTCCAAATAGAAGGGAGAATGAAACTCTAAGGGGTGGGATTACTGTCTTATAGAAATTCTGTGAGAGGAATAATTAAACTGAAAGTTTTGGAATTAACGACTGACAGAATTTCTCAGTGATTCATCAAAAATGAATAATTTTGTGAGGGGAAATGGTAAAAATATGACGAACATCAGGGACATTCTACAAAACTGTGGAGAGCTGAGAGGTGTACTTACCGGCATTATGACTGACCAAACTATCAGTAAACATATTGCTCAAGTCTGTAGAGTTTTGTAAAACATCCCTGACTTTTTTCTTACATGTTGCCCTGTCCTTCATAAAATATGCTAGTGGTGGAGGTTTGTAACATATTTATTTTATTTTACATTTGTTTACTTGGAATGAAGCCAGTTTGCAGCAAAGGCCTGGTGGGAAATGCTTCAGATGCATGTCTTTGTAATGTGGGAGGAAACCAGATCATCCAGAAGAAGCCCATATGGATGCAGGGAGGATATGCTGACTCAACATAGAAGGTACCTCAGCCAAGAATCAAACTGTAGAACCTATTGCTGGGATGAGACAAGACAACCACTGCACTGTCCATATACCAATACTCAGTACAACCACTCAACAATGTTTTAGCAGCTGGACTTGTTTCTAGTGATATATGCTATATTTACAATGGGCTGTCCTATCAGCATGTAAGTGTTTTAGAATAGAAATGACCCGTTATTATATAATTGCATTTATTTTCATTTAGTGCACTTAGACCAAAACTAAAATTAGGCATAGACCTGATGCTTCCAAACGAACATAAATGCTCTCTGCAACATCAATTCCATGCACCAGTTATCAGCCCAGTTTCTTAAACTCACTGATCCTTTAATAACTGAGCTGTATTGTAAAACAAATACCAATCTCATCTTTACACTGGGCCCTACTTTCAAATGCAATGTCTTACATAATAAATTTAATAACTCGGATACCATTTGCAGAACATGTTCTCCTTAGTCAAAATTCTAAGCAAACAATCTAACAGGTGGCACAAAACAAAACGAAGGCAAACAGTCTTCTCTCCTACACTTCCATAAACAACTCTAGCATGAAGTCAGTCTCCTCACAGATTATAAACCTCCCAGTGTCAGCAAATGGAATACTATCCAGTGTTTTCATGGCCATGAACAGAAATCTGCTACGTTAGTGTAATGAGGTAATACTGTGTTTAAAAAAAAATTACCATGTAGCCTGCAGGATTTAGATTGCAGAGACATAAGGAATGCAGGTAGGTTCTGTTAGTAGGATGAGGTGATACTTTGTTTCACAAAAATATTATTCATTAGCATCTCATAGTCAGATTGAAAAGCTGAGAGGCTGTGGTGGTGCAGCGGTTAGCGTTGTCACCCCTCAGCAAGAGCTTCTTCCATTCAATTCTCAGCTGGAGTGCCTTCTGTGTGGAGTCTGTATGTCCTCCCTGCAGTCAAGTGACGTTTTAAGACATGCAGGTAGGTGCATGTGTGAATGGGTGTGCCTTCTTTGAAGGTTGGACGTCGGGCTGGCAACTCGGCACTGTAAAAATCCACTGCCAACCATTAGACGACCGGAGTTCCGCTGTGGCGACCCCTAACCTGGAAAAGCCGAAAGACATTACTAGTCAGATTTAAAAGCTGCTACAGTTGCGGAGAGATTGGGCAGCTGGTGTACAGTACACAAAATTACTCTTGCTGCAAGTGTACAGATAGTCAATTCTTTTTGCTTCCAGTTTGCACAAAGTGCACCATGAAGCCTTATACAGCAGTATTACTCTGTAGACTGAGGTGAGCTCCCCTACTATACCACCAATATGGCTCGATAGCCTAGCCAAACAACTGTCTCTAAGCTTGTCAGATAATTTATTATGTTTACAAATGCTGTTCTCAATCAGTTTATAGAGTTGCAATCCTCTAGTGCTTTAATAAACATTATAGTAAATGATATTGTGCCTTTGTCTCAGTTGTGTCTTGTGCAGACCATCAAGTCTATGTCTCAGATGTCTTTCACTGTCAGGTTATATCTCTCCTCCACTTGGTGCATGCAGTCTAGAACTATTTCTTTTCCAGGTATAAATCCAAATCTTTCTTACAACAGTTCCATTATAAATCTGCTCAGTTCCAGCTCTCTCTCACTCTCTCTCTCTCTCTCTTGTATTCTCATAGGTCTGACCATCAACCTTTCGGATCAGTTCTCGAGATCATCAAGCTTCATGTTTTGCTTTTATTTTATTAGCACTTCCAACTCTGTTTTATCAGTACTACAGTCTTGCATTTTATCCTGAAGTAAAGCCTTACTGTTGATAACCATTTGAAATGTTAGAATGTGCTACAGTGAGTTCTTTAATTCTGAGACTAAATTGATGAATACCTGGACTTACATATATTAACTCAAAGGCTGTCATTTCTCAGAATAGTCTCTTTTCTGCAAGGTATGGTGATCATGGAGATAGTATATATAAGTCTGGGGGATGTGGGGTGTTGTCCCACATATCAGGGGTGCAGGGTGGCTTGCCCATTCATATAAATGATTGTTTTCTGCCGCTGTACAATTTTTGTAAACTGTTTTCTTACTGTATAATGTTGAATGCATCATGTCAGTATGAGTTTGTGTTGTAGTATCTCTTGTAATAATCGAGTATAATATTTTTAGGTGAATTGTGCAGAACTAAAAGCTTAAAAAGCCATATTGTTTTGGCTTGCTGGCACCCCCTCCTCTACTTGCTTATTTTAATCTGTAGATTCTTTAACATCTTCATCCCTTTCTACATCTAATGCTGTCTGGAATACTTTTCATATCTTAATACTTTTTTTCATGTACAATGTATAGGCTATATCATTTTTCAGTAGCTTTCTCCACATGTTCATACGTTATTAGACATTAGTGCATACCAAGACTCCAGCCAAAAATGAAATCATTATCTCATAAATGTCTTGTTCCAAATATGTATGATCTGTTTCACTTCAGCGTGGATATCATCCCATCCACAGACCACATACCTCTTAAGTCTCACACGATTGATTACAACACCCTAATGACTGTGTCTACAAAATCCTGGTTCTAAACTCATGCGGCACATGAAATAAGGTTTCTGAAATGTTGCCATTCTTCATAAATAGAAACTCGATATATGTAATATAAATAAGTTCATAAAATCATAGGAAGTTACTAGGTTAATGGTCCTAAGGCCCTTACAAACCTAGCCATGTTCTACCCTTATTTTCACAATTAGTACCTAAAACCCATGTCCAAGAGGAATGCAGGTGAAATCTCTGGGATGAATTTACAGTTACCCATCTAATCATCTGGATTCCATTTGAAGAGGGCCAATGAGGTGCTCTATTTGACATGAAGTGGGAGTCTGTTCCAAAGGTGTGGTAATCTCTGGGAGACAAATCTTTCCCTCCATGTTCTATTAATGTCACATACCAGGTTTAGGTCTTTAGAGCTAGTAACTCATGTACAATTTGACTTGCGGATATGCAACATTTCCCATAAAGCAGGGTCAGAAATTGGCTTATATGCAAGGCAGAGATTGCCTCTGAGTATTCTATATGAAAGAGAATAATGTGACAGTGATTTCATGCTGAAGACCTTGAATTTTCCTTGTGAGGAACCTTTGTGGTTTCTCCAATTGCTGCAGGTGCCTGGAAAGGCACATAAAAGGGGGCATTGTAATTGATTATTGGCTTGATGAGGGAAGATTACAGGGAGGTTATAACTTCTTTTCTTGTGGAGGCAATGCCCTTACTTATGGGATGATCAATATAGAATGCCCTTCTTACCACTGTGGAGACATGGTGATCAAAGGTAAGGTCACTGTCAACCTGTGTACCCATGTCTCTCATCACTGAATGTATACTTAGGGTGTTGCTGTTGATGCGGTAGTTAGCAGGAACATCTATCTCTCTTACTGAAAGGGATGATAATACATTTTTTGCATTGAATTTAAAGTCTTGACTTTAGAATCAATCATTTGTGTAAGACCCTCTTGAAGGCTATTGACATAATTTGGAGATTTTATGGGAGCCCTCCCAGTTTGCAGTTAGAGGTCCCAGGACTGATCCCTGTGGAACACCACTGGTTAAAGGTCTGCTTTTGGAGGTGGATTCCCGTGTTTTGACTATATGTGTTCTATCAGTGAGCCAGTTAGTGACCCATCTAATGATATATGGTTTGATACCTAGTTAGGTGAATTTGTGAATCATGCCAGAGTGGAGGATAGTGTCAAATACCTAGGCTAAGTCTAGGTACGCTATATGCACAGATTTCTCCTCATCCAAGGCCTTGGTGACTGCCTCAAAAAAGTCCACCAGCATTAACAGGCATGATCTCTCTCTCTTTAACAAATCCAAACTGAGTATGGTCAAGTGTTTGGAGATTACCTGCATCTTTGTTGATAAGGCCAATGATGATTTGCTCCATGGTTTTGAAGATAAGGCTAGTCAGGCTAAAAGGTCTACAGTTCCCAGGGTCGGGGGAAGCACCACCTTTGTGCAAAGGAATAACTGTGGCTAGTTTTCATTGAGCTGGGACAAAGCCAGTGCTTAGACTGTGATTGAAAAGAGTACACAGTGGTGATGCTAATTCTTGTTTGAACCCATGTAAGATGCAACCTGGGATTTTATCAGGTCCCATAGATGCTGTTTCTTTGTCCTTGGGTTCTAGCTAAAGTCATCCATTCTTGCCCGGGAGTCCTTAATACCTGCTGCACCTAAAGTTTATCAGTGTAACATTCCCAAGGCCTATCAGTGTCCAAATCCATTATCAAATTGCACAAAGTTCAAAAAAAAAATTACACAAAGTACAAAGTTATTCTTGGCTGGCTTTATATCACTTTATGTCATGCCTCATAATGATTTTAATTCTATCCATAAAATATCTGAGTGAACTTTATAAACCCTTTCACAGTTAAATTGTTCTTTCATGGAGACTTTATAATGGGTTGCACTCAGTAAGTTACTGCACATTGGCTAACCTGCTGTTGTTCATATATAAATGGGATGACATTTTAACTCAAGAAGTGCACTACACTACTCACCACCTCATTGTTCACCATTCTGTGTAAGGGATCACTGCCAGCACATATTCCATGTGCAATAATAAGGATTCACATTTATAGAGGTTTCAGGTTTCTGCACAACTGTGGGATTAAGGACTGAGCATACTTAAGTCAGGGGGTTGGGGGAGGGACAACACGTTCCACGTGGTGATTCCAGTGCAAACTCATTTTTTTCATTCATTCCAAGATTCAGCTAGTATATTTTGTTAGATTGCAGCTTCAGTTGCTTTGTTCTTGTTGAGAAATTATGGAATACACTCTAATACAGTATAATTAAGAATGTCCATCAACTGCTTTACCTCCCTGTCAAGAATGCCTACAGTTCTCGACTCCACATTAAATTGAACTAACTTCTGAATAAAAAGTTAGACCACTTTAAGAATGCTGATATCATCAAATACCACAATCGACTGCACTCTAGTATGGTCATCTGGCAAGTGAAACCCTGAAAGATTCCAGCTCTGTACCTCTGTGAACGATGCTTTCCCACCATTAGACATCGGTGCTTCTAGCAGGCTTGCATTACAGATATTGAAATTTTTTTTTTTTGTAATGGTAGGCTGTAAAGAAACAAATATTGCTTACCTAAACCAGAGCTAATACCTCTTCCTTCTTCCAAAAGTATAGGCAGCTTACAAATAACTGGGAGTTAACCATACAGTTTTCAAAAAACAAGTACTTCCAAACAGTCTGCTATCATATCTAATAAAAAAATCAAAGACATTCCATGCAAATGTCAAGATCACAATCAAACACCAAAACCCTTCTCTGTCTTTTGCTTTCCATCAAAACAGACTGTTCTCCCCACCCTTCCATGAAGCACTGTGGTAGTTTGTATGAATAAAATGCTTAAGCAAAAATTCGTATTTAATAACTCCATTACTGTGGATCTGCAGAAAGCATGCTAGTGTCATTTGTTTTCTACAGCCTTCATTTCATTTATTGCCTAATATTAAATAGATATATGTTATGATTAAAGTGGCGAGCTTCATATTTTACTTTATTTATTTTTGTTTGTTAATGAGTTAGACTCACTAGATGGGCAGCAATTGATACTGCATAAACGTAGGATGCAATGATTTTCTGTTTTCAAATGAAACTTCAATAATGTGAAAAAAAAAAAAAATGATTTTCAGAAAAGCTAGTAAGCCACTGAATGCAGTTTATCCTCAGCACAGATGATATTTTCTTATTTCCAGTCTATTTCAATGATAAAATATATGATACTGAGAAATAAGGCCAAATACATGCAACAGTCATATTTCACTGAATTCTGTATGACTGCAAATATTTAGAGAAGCATCTTTGTGTAGATAATTATGGGGAAGCAATGTCCAGCATTCTGACCTTGATGCTTTGAGCAGCATTGTTCTGTGATATCAAACCCTGAGAACTAATAGACAAATGCAGGAAAAGACATGTTTCACTTTTATTTAACCCTTTTACCTGCTGTAGTGTTTCCATGAGAATGCCACAGTACTGTGGCACACCTTGACTGAGCCATGATGTTAGCAAATAAGGGATTGAATGCTTTATTCTTTCTATCATGTAAAGTGCATCATCTGAAGGTACATGAATTCAACTGCACTTGTGAGAGTAGAGTAATTTTGTGTTACTTTATTTCTATTTATAACAAAATATGTATTGCTAATTTTGCAGAAACTCTATGTGTTACTAACTCCTGTTGTTGTTTGGATTTAAACAGACTTTCTGGCCTATAAATATTATTTTCAGGTAAACCCAGGTGCATTGTTTACTATGCAACCATCCACTGGTATCAGTTTCGGGAACTCTCAGGCTTTACCATTAATAATGAAAACCATGGTATCCTCTGCCGTACTGAAGTCACATCTTAACATTTTTGTACGGGTGCAGGTGGAATTATGATCAGGCATTTTAGAACTGGTATGGAACTCTATTAAAGAATTATATAAGGGCTATCATGTGATTTGTGACTACAAGAGGGTAGTGAGACCAGCTATGCTATATGGGTTGGAGACAGTGGCATTGACAAAAAGGCAAGAGTCAGAGCTGGACGTGACAGCATTAAATATGTTAAGATCTGCACTGGGTGTGACGTAGGTAGACAGGATTAGAAATCAGTATATTAGAGGGTCAGCTCAGGTTAGACAGTTTGGAGACAAAGTCAGAGAGGCGAGATTGCATTGGTTTGGACATGTGCTGAGGAGGGATGCTGGGTATATTGGGAAAAAGATGCTAAGGATGAAGCTAACAGGTAATTGGAAAAGAGGAAGGCCTAATATAAGGTTTATGGATGTGGTGAGGGAGGACATGCAGGTGGTTGGTGTGACAGAGCAAGATGCAGAGGACAGGAAGAAATGGAAACAGATGATCCACTATGGTGACCCCTAACGGGAAGAGCAAAAAGAGAAGAAGCAGATGTTGTGTATCTTATGTTTGGTCACATGACATAGCCTTCTCAGTTATTACATGTAAAGGAAAGCACGATACATAAAAGGACCATAAAAAAGAAGCGATCATGCATACTTGTTTCTCTAACCTGGGCAGGGATGGCTGCATAGCCAAGAACAAATTATGACATAAATGGAAGTGTGTCTGTACCCATATATTTAGGTTACTTCCTCTGCTGTTAGCCATGCACTGTTATGGACATATAGGCCACAAGTTGCAGGTTCTAAAACAACCTCTCTTCCATCCACAACTGCCACATTATTACATAATGTCCTAAGGTTATCCTACTATTGCAAAGCTAAACTAAATTCAGCAAACAACATACTTTATTTTAAATTGCTTCAGTAAGGCCATTGTATATCACTGATTTAAACTCTGGCTAGGAGATTCTACCTTAGAGATTTATAGTGCGCAAAGACAAAAATTTCAATTAACATCTCAAAATACTAACTAGAATGCAGCAAATGTGTCTTCTTAATGAGTGACACATTGACTTAAAATGCCTTGCTCTAATACACTGAATGGCCAGCAACTTAAGTTTAAGGCCTAATGGACATCTTCCCGTCACTACAGGAATAATAAACACAGCTAAAAGTATAAATTGTCAACTGCCAGCTCATGTTATAATACTAAGAGTGCAGCGTACACATGGCACAGTCAGCAGATTTATTGGTAGTCTGTTGGAAGGTAATCAAGATGTATATCACCTACTGTGGTAGCTTCTTAAAACTGCGGAACTGACTGAAATGTAATGTCTGTATTTCAAATGCTGTACAATGCTACTTACTCTCTAAATCTATAGTTAACTCTAATACCGTGTTTTATTAATTGCATCTTTATTATCATAGAGTAAAGTACATTCTTTTCATCTTTATTGGTCAGACAAGTATGTCACTGTAAAAGAGCCATTGTTGTCTAGTTCACTTACCTGAGATCATCATAAATAAGAAAAATGTGTGTTGGTTGTGTTTTTTCTTGTAGTATCTAAATACAGAGGTTTACCATCATATGTGTGACCATCATTTAACTGACATACACATACCTGAAATGCTAAATGTCAAATATATGGTTGCATGAGGCAATATGTCGACATTTGGTTGGGCAATATACATCTCGTGCCATGAGAATTTTGCCTGAGCGGTAATTCACAGAGTGTATTTTTTCATCACCAAACACTTGTGGACCTTATAAACGATCACGTATTGTTGAATTCCCATATTAATATGCGTATTCGACAATTTGACTGTCGGTAACCTCCACTTTCGTGTTTCAGATTTGACAACACCACATTTCAAATAACTGCATTTCAAATTATTGATAGTAAACCATCTACAGCTGCCTATACCTCTCTGTGGATCTATATCAGTGCACGTATGCCTATATGGATGTATACATATCTTTAGCTATTCATGTTTATCTCAGAGATATAATGAATAGTCACTTCTATTCTGGATTATCTGTGCATGTACCTAAGCGAATATTAGTTTACAAAAATTGAGATAGGAATAGCCTCTCATAAAACACCAAAGTAAAGTATTGTGAACAATTGTAAACAGCACCATTTATTAACTCTGCTTTGAAACTTTGCTGCAATGCAAGCATTAGGTCACAAGCAGATTTAAACATTAAGTGTGAAATTCTTCTGCAGTATTTGTCTATCCGGTACATAATGGTTTGTGTCATCAGCAATATAATTCACCCAAATGTAGACAAAAGTGAAAAAAAGTTCACATTATATTTATAAATATAAGCAAGGAATAATGCCCAATAGGGTGTGTGTTATCATGCAAATAAGGGTGGGCCTTGTTGAGGTTACAGAATGGGCTATCTGTTAAATTGTTTTGCATTTGCTTTTTTTTTTTAATTACTATATATATTTTTAATATTTTTGATGTAAAACAGTTCTTTTGCCTAATGTTTCAAACTTGCTGTAGTATATGTAACTAATGTTGGAGGAAGTGTTTTACATCCAAAAGATATGTTTCATAAGTATTTAATGTCTACACACACACACACACACACACACACACACACACACACACACACACACACACACACTCAGAAACTGTACCTTTTTAAATATACACAATTAAATTCAGTTAATAATGCAAGCCATTCAAAGTTTCATACCTCCATACCTCTCAACTGTCACGATTTTCACAGAATGTCCAGATTTGTTGACTCATTTTTTGGTTTGTTTCTCAAATGTTTTGTGGTTTATTGGCAAATCATTGGAGGTTGAAGTCACTAAATAATGATTTATATTTCAGTTTAGTACTTCATATCCTTCAGAAAATGCATGCTAACATAAATCCTGTTATTATGGCAACTTTCTAATTTTATAAGAGCAATATTTAAAGTGTGTTCAAATTTTTGAGCCTTTGTCCCAACATTATTTTGGTCTTTATCCAGATGTCTTTTGCTCAGAGTCTGAGAGGTATGCAAACACCTTAATTTAAACAACTGCTGCAACCACTGACTGACTGATCTCTCTCTCTCTCTCTCTCTAACAAGCACACATTTCCATTTTCATCTAGTACTCAAGCATGCATGCACTCACACATGGAAACAGAAACAAACACACAGATTTATACACACAGATGTTTCTGTTCTTTACTTTTAAAATTACACTCTCTAAACCTCAAAAGCGCTGCTTAGCAAGAGGAAAATAATGGGGTCCATTAGATTTCTTACAGTCGAACCTTTATGGCAGCTTATTATGCTGCCATTAAGAAGCGGACTTTTTTCATCAGACATTGCTTGTGCATTAACACCCTGCAGAAGAACATTTGTCTTGCAGTCATATTGGTGATGTGTAGATTGCCCATTCAAGTATTTTTAAAGCATTAAAAAATATAATGCATCCAAATGTAGACAATATGTGAAAAAGCCAATCATATTCTAAGCAGTCATTAAATTGCTTCTTATGACATCTAAAATGTCATGTATACAGTGGATTTACAAAGATTTATAATTATTTGCTAAACCCAAGCATTGAACAGTTTAAATATCAGGTATTTTCTGATATCAAACAGATAAAGGATAATTTCTGAAACATGTAGTGTTAATCTAAACTAGTTACAAATTAGATTATTTTAAAAACATGAGTGCGAGTCTTGGCTGTATAAATCTCACTTTTAAAACAATTTCATTCCATGACAGAGTTCCAGCTATTAGTTAGCAAATATTTGAGAAAAAAGTATATAACTAGTAAAATGTATAGTAATAAACTGAATGACCAAGAAAACATTTGGTTAAACATGACACAGACTATAAAATATCAATAATTTAAAATAAAAAATATAAAAAAATCCAAAAATGTTTGCAAACAGTCATACACATTATTTTTGTAATAGGTCAGTATGAACCACTTTTAAAGAACAATGCTAATTGTTAGAGAATTTCAGATATTCTTCATAATTCATTGTTGATGGAATTTAGACGTATATGGAAGACCACCAGTTCTTTAGCATCTGATTATTATATAAATGTCAGATAACTGATTTAATTCAACAAGTATATCCTTCTTATGTGCATCTATATGGGATGGCATCACTCTTTAGGAAATTATATTGCATACTTTTTTTGGTAATAAGATCTGTGTATTAAAACAAATTATAAATCCAGGACCAAGTAATGCTTCAGGTAAAAACAGAATTTAATGAAGGTTAGCGCTTTCATGCCTCTACAGGCACTTCATCAGACAAATAAAACAGTTTCCAACTTGAATTTATAACAATTACAATTACTTAACACAGACAATTAATGACATAACTTCCTTTCCTTCAGAATGGGTTTTAAAGGCACATAGCCATTTAGTCCTGGGGGTCTATGTGCCTACAATAATGTAATCCATCTAGTTTCAAATTTCTCAGTGCTATTGTTCACATCACCTCCCCTTTTGTTGACATCAATACTTTGTAATACTAAAAACTTAAATGAATGTCCCTTAAATACTTGAACATGTCTATATTTATTGTGCCATCACCAGGTTGGCATAGCTATTGGCACATGCTGTGCCAATAGCTATGCCCACCTTTGGCAAATATGCTTGTTTATTTAACATAAATGCATTATTTTCTAACATAAAGTCCAAAAGGGCACATATCAAAAAATCATATAATTATTATATTGGCTGTGCTTGTGCAAATATGTTCTATTAGCCTTTAAACCCTCTAAATTAGGTATTACTGTAAATAATGTATTAACATCTATTGTGACCAATAAATGATTAGATACGTCATAAATAGGGTTGTAATCAAACAAGTCTGTAAGAAAATGTTGAGTATCCTTTAGTATCGTGCTGACATTATCCACCACTAGTCTTAAATGATGTTTAACAAAAATAGACAGTGGCTCTGTAAGCCAGCCACTGCCTGATACTATACGTCATAAAGATGGCTTAATAGCATCTTTATGATCCATTAATACCAATGATATATGGCGTGCCAAAAATTCATTAGACCTTATTTTAGAAAATAATGCTTTTATGTTTAATGAACAAGTATATTTGCCAAAGGTGGACGTAGCTACGCCAAACTGGTGATGGCACAATTGGAAGATGAATTTTTCCATACATCTCATGTTTTTTTGAAACATTTAACATTTTTTAGACATTTTGTGGATGATATTGTCCTGTTGTGGGAAGGTACTGTATCTGAAATGGACTGTTTTATTCCGTAACTTGAATCCACAACTAATTTTTTAAGATTTACGAAGAATATACACATGCAATGCATAGACTTCTTGGATGTATATTTGTGCAAAGGTGATAAAGGTTTGTTAGAAACCTCTATATACAAGAAACTATGCAAAAGAAATACACTCTTACACTGTACTAGTATGCATCCAGGGTATGTATTTAGTAACACAGCTAAGCGTCAAACATTAAGAATATCAAGACTGTATACTATAGAAGATCAGTTGCAAAATGCATTAACTGCATTTAAACAAGAACTGAAAGAACATGGGTATTGTGATAAGGATCTGATTGATGTTACTAGAAATAATGGAATTAAACCTTTCTTCTGCAAAGTTATTCAAAGGAAGAAAAGGAATAAAGTATGTGATAACCATGTCAGACCAACTATCACTTGAGCTAGTGATGTTGGTATGATATGTGATGTAATCAGAAAAAAATTGTCCAATCCTTACCTCAGGCGATAAGATATTTGAGGTAGTAGGGGATACCCCACACTTTTCCTTTAAGAATGCTATGTCACTTAAGCAACAACTATGTTACAATAAGAAAAGAACAAAGGGGCCACAGATCTCAAAACAAGGTACCTTTGCCTGTAGGAAATGTGCATCTCCCTTGATTTCTGATCTCAAGAGGTTTAAGTATCCTATTTTAGATTATGTGTATATATCTATATATATATATATATATATATATATATATATATATATATATATATATATATATACAACTAGGTTTTATTCAGACTTAAAAGCACAAAAGCACTTTTTTCTCTTTTTCTCAATTGCAAGTTGATTGCTTAGCAAAGCTGATTGGTTAATTGAAACAATGTGCTCTATAAAAGGTGTTAGCATTGGAAGCAGCCCACATCTGATGAAGTAGGAGAAAAGAAAATGTACTGTGTATTTGGAGGCGTTTATGTGAACTGTTTGTGGCTTGTGGATTAAACTTCTGTTTCCTGTGACAGCTTCGGTTCTATGCTTTATTGTTTTACCTTCTGGGTCATCATACTGTCTAATTTCAAGGTTGTTTATCATGTTGGTGACCAGGTTACCTTATTTATTTATAGTTTTTGTTGCTAGCCTTATGGAAGGTGAAACGAGCATGGAAGGTGATGACAGGACCAGCAAGGAAGAGGTTGGTCAAACCAGGAAATTGATTGGGCAGTTGTCCCAATTGATAGATCTTTTGACTCCACTGAGCCAATCAATGGTTGACTGTGTTAACAGGGCATTTGAGGGGAGGAACCAGGAAGTAAACAGCCGGCAAAAACGGCGAGAAGACGGGTGCAATGGTGGTGTATCTAATTCTTGTAGTTCTGCTTCAAATAACACTAATTTTTACAACACACCAAGGATTTTGGCAGGAAGAGGAGAAACTGATAGTAGTGGAAGAACTGAACAAGTGGATGCATCAAAATTGACCAGTTCGCCAGCTGGCAATGGACAAAATGAATCTGCAATGGACTTCCATAGCTGGCTGAAGGCTAGTTTTTTGGCAGATTTTAAAAACAAAACAGCCAGATCTGAACCAGTTTCCGAAAGCTACAGAGTGAAACTGGTCAGGTTTGAAAAACTGCTCTACAAATATAAATCATTGGACATTGAAAATGCCTATTTAACTGAATGCATTTCTGAAAATATAGTCTCCAAGGGACTAACAATTTTTAAATTTCCCAATGATGTTGTGTTTGGTAGCAATATGTATAAAGAACTTGTAGAAATTTACAACAGATGTGGGCTTGATGTATTAAGATGTATGATAGTAGAAAACAATAGAGTGAAAGATGAATTGTTAAAGGAAGTAGAAATGTTAAATGAATGTATAAAAGATGATTTGATTCACACCATTCCTGAGGAAAGATTGAAGTATGACAACATTAGGAAGGACATAGATGGACAGTGCAATGAATTAATTAAACGTAAAGTAAAAAAACTTGAGAGAGACTTAAATGAGTATAAAAATGACAGTGCATACCCTAAACCTAAGGTAGGAGGGAGGCATTGGGAATGGAGGAACAGTGAGGTAGGAAAAGGAAATGACAATGTGAGCGTCGGTGAACGTGTGATAGATTTGGATGATTTTAGAGATGATTTTTGTGAGGAACAAACTTTAAGGAGATCTGAAAGGGTAAAGAATAGGGATGGATAACAAAATGAAAGACAGGACTCGAATTTTCGAGGGGAAGCAAGAAGGGGGAGGATGAGGTACTGAATATGGTTAGTACCAACCACCCCGACTTAGAGATTTCAGACATTGTTCAAGATAAAATTAACCCTTTTAAATTTATTAAGGGTGATTTTAGTATTTATAATTTTAGTCACATAATTTTAACAAATGAACATTTTAGTTTACTAAGTAAGGGTATCAAATTTATTCATTGGAACAGAGGAGATCATGCTAGAACATTAATGGATGTAAAGGAATTTACTAGAAAAATTAATTTTCAAACCATTTTTAGTCAGAATATTAAATATGAACCAACAAGAATGACTAGGAGAAGTGTATTTAATCCCCCCCTACATCCCCAGATAAAAAAACTTGGAAAATATAATAGAAAGAGGGGTTAGGGATAGTTTTAATAAGGTAAAATACAAAAATAACCTGAACCCACTTGAAAGCAAGACCTTAAAAGAAATTAGGGGTGACAAAAATCTAAGAATTATGAAACCAGACAAGGGTGGCGGAATGGTTCTTATGGACAATATGACTTATGAGGGGAAAATGAATGAAATTTTGAGGGATCCTGATAAATATTCCAACGTGTCTATAAATGAAATTAATATAGCGTACAGACGCATAGATATGGTACTAGAGGAATTATTGGTAGATGGTTTAATAGACAGTAAGACATATGGTTACTTAAAAGTGGAGAAGCCAAGAATGCCCACCATGTTCGGGATTCCGAAAATACATAAGGATGAAATGAATCCACCCTTGCGACCAATAGTTTCGGCTGAAGGATCTAAAACCTTACCACTTGCTAAGTTTATAGATGGGAAATTGAAGGCGATATGGGTAAAAAGGTGTAATATATTAAAAGACTCTTGGGATTTTTTAAGAGGTTTAAAACAGGATTTATGGAAAGAGCATCTAAGATTTTTGACTATAGACGTAGTAGACTTGTTTTCAAGCATACCCCACGAACAAGGGTTAAAATTACTGGAAGAAATAGTGTTTGCAGATAACACTTTAAGTCATAATGAATGTACAGTAATTATGCAGTTGATTAATCTGGTTCTAAAGTATAACTTCATTTATTTTAAGGGAGAATACTTTCACCAGATAAAGGGAGTAGCAATGGGGGCAGCCTGTGCCCCTACATATGCAAATCTGGTTTTGGCTAAATGGGAAGAGAAATTTGTTTTACAATCACAATATAAGAGGTGTTGGATACAATATAAGAGATTTTTGGATGACATTTGTATTCTTTGGGTGGCACCGAGTGAACAGGTACCAGTATTTATAGATTTTTTAAATACAAGTACAGATTTTTTAGAATTCACTTATTCCTTGAGTGAAGATACCCTAGAATTCTTGGACATAGAAATATATAAAAAAGACAATACATTTCAGTCCAAGGTTTATAGGAAAAAGACCTATTCAAACTCTTACCTACACTATAAGAGTGCTCATCCTATGCATTATAAAAGAAATATAGTAAAAGGCCAGTATATTAGGTCATGTAGGATGACTTCAAATGATGATGATTTTATGGAAGAAATGAATGTTCTTAGAAAAATGTTTAAGAATAGAAGTTATCCTGACTGGTTAATAGAAAAGACGGAGATAGAGGTGATGGAAGGTAGGAAGAGTAAATTTAAACCTATATTACTTATATCACTTAAGCAACAACTATGTTACAACAAGAAAAGAACAAAGGGGCCACAGATCTCAAAACAAGGTACCTTTGCCTGTAGGAAATGTGCATCTCCCTTGATTTCTGATCTCACGAGGTTTAAGTATCCTATTTTAGATTATGTGTATATATATATATATATATATATATATATATATATATATATATATATATATATACAACTAGGTTCTATTCAGACTGTTGTAGTACGCATCTAGTTTATCTTGCATTTTCCATTTTATGTGGTAGTTTCTATGTAGGTAAGACTAGTAGGACTTTAAAAGATAGAATATTAGAACTTGTTGATTATATTTGAAATAAAGATACTACTAGGCTTTATATAGGCATGTCGTTTTTAGTGTTGCAAACTATTGATGTCAACAAAATGGGAGGTGATGTGAACAACAGTATTAAGAAATCTGAAACTAGATGGATTACATTACTGCAGGCACATAGACCCCCCAGGATTAAACGGCTGAGTGCCCATTCTGAAGGAAAGGAAGTTATGTCATTAATTGTCTGTTTTAAGTCATTGTAATTGTTATACATTCCAGTTGGAAACTGTTTTATTTGTCTGATGAAGTGCCTGTAGAGGCATGAAAGTGCTAACCTTCATTAAATTCTATTTTTACCTGAAGCACTACTTGGTCCTGTATTTATAATTTGTTTTGTTACACTTTGTGCCTACAAAGTTTTTTACTCCAGGAACTTTATTGCCATGCTATTTCACTTATTTAAGATCTGTATATTCTCTTTCATTACAAGTTGCCAAGAATGGCATTTTTATTTGACTTCTGTCTGTTTTCATTGGGTACAGTGTACTAGCTTTCATTTTTGTATTATATTTAACAACTTGCATTTTGTACAGTCTGCCTAGGCTGTCATTTTACTGTGAGACATGTATTTTCTCCCTTGGTACACAGGCACATTGATACCAAGGTACCATTCTGGCAGACGCAACTTATATGTGTGATATTCTGCAGCAGTCTGCCTACCCTAGCACATTGTGACACTACATAGGCAAACATGGTGGTCTTTTTGGACAGTGTACAGTGCAAAACACTGTAAATTGTCCTCTAAGAGGCAAGAACCATCTATTACATATTTTCCTAACATTCCTACTCTTAGGCCTCCAGAATACAGTTGATACCAGTGTCAGTGGTAGTACAGGCAGTCCTTTGCTTTCATCATCAGACCGGCCTTAAACATGTTTACCTTCATGGAGTCTGTCGATGAAATATGTCATAATACATGCTGAGTTAATATGAGGTTATAGAAATGTTCTTGTTTAGCATTCATTGTTTTCTCTGTTTTGTAATGGAGCTGGTAAGATCTGAGTTCTATTTAAGGAATTGGTGAAAATAGCTTGAACTAATATTATCACAAGTCAATTTCTTCACACTGTGCGACAGTGGATATTCATCATCATATGACTATAGTTAAAGCTTCAGTACAGTCTTGAAAATGGCTTGGTGTAATCAGAGGGGGCACTAATGTTACTTGCTGTATTCCAACCTCTGGAAGCAAAGGGGTGTTACATGCTGCCACAGAGAATGGGGTGTTGTTTTTACTAATAAAAAATGTAATAGCCGACAAATATGTTTTTTTACATAGGAATATGTGCCTACCTTAAATGACCATGTATATGACAGGAACTAGTCCCCAGCTAACATAGACATTCACTGTAAACTAAATTATCTCTCCCTGTAGCCTCTTATCAGATTAATAGTGAAGACTTCACTGGTGGCAGATTTTTCTATCAGCACAGCACTGTAGTATGATATATGGGAGTACGTCCATATCAGTAATAACAACCAGTGTGTTATATATTTGAGAAATGGATTTCAAAATTTAATCTTGAAAGCAAAGCTCAAAAGAGAAATCTTGAAATCTATTTTCAGAACCCGTATCAAACCAGTTATGATCAGTAATATGTTGTAACACATGGAGCATTTTCGCTGCCCTAATTTACTAATAGTTGTGAGAAAAAAATATTTTGGAGCAGTAAATGTTTTACAACTTTGAAAGCTGAAAAGCACTTCTCTCTGTCACACAGGTATTGGCCAGAAATTAAATGCTCCTCTGATCAAACAACTTTAGAAGCTGTTGCAACACTGAGCTATCACTGTTTTGTTGTGTGAGTTACAACATAAAGTACTGACAGCTTTGAATGCTGTCAGGAGAGTTATCAACTGCAGTGTGCTCTCTTAAGTGCAGTCTGTGTTGCAGAGCGAGCGCCATGATCACAATGATGTGATGTAAGGATGTGTTGATCCAAACTTATTGCAGCAAGGATCATGCATCAGAAAAGTACATTTAAAGCTCCTCTTTTTCTACCAATTTTGGGGTATTATTAGCACATACTGTGCATTCATTTATGTGTTTATTTATTTGTTAACTGAGTCGGTAGGCTGGTTCACCAATCCTTTTAACTGAGACTGTAGACATTTAGGCAGTTGCAATGTTCTGTGGCCCAAATAAAAATTAAAATGCTTTAAAGTATACATTAACATAGTGCAAATTTAACTAACAATACAAGTTTGTCTAAACATTGGTGAGTTACAAGTCAGAATCATCTGTTACAGTGGAGCAGAAACTTTTTAATACTGACTGATCAAACAAGACAACTGGCCAGATTAAAAAAAAAAAGTTGCTTTCAATGCAAGTCTGCCCTGATTCCAAAAGATTTGCTGTCAGTATAAATGACTTACTTTGGTGTAACGTCTATCTATAAAGAATCTCACACAAGTGACCAGATTCAAAAAGACCTGCTGCCAGCCTGATAGTCTTTTGGAACTGGTAAAATCTAAGAGAAAGTAAATATTCAAACATTGAACAATGGTACATTGAATATGCTTCTTTGAAAGTAGTTAATGATGTGCATATTTATACCTTTTGAGACTCTAAACAATACAGTATTTACATTTTACACAAATTTGTTATATTCTTAACTTATTGTGATGTGCAGTTGTATTTTATCAAAATTATGTATGTGTGTTTATAGATTGATATAGATGTAGATATGTGTGTGTGTGTGTGTGTGTGTGTGTGTGTGTGTGTGTGTGTTGTTCTGTTACAGGACAGTCATTACAGTGGTATAATGTACCTTATTTTGCAGTTATAATAAGGGGGCCACTGCCTGCTATTTCACAAGGATGGAATACTTAAAAAATAGTTAAACATAAAATGTGATGTTATGTTTGTAATCAGTGTAAAAACCATGGTTTTCCTGACACAATGAATGAGTAAATAAAGTGAGAATAAGAAAAAAAATATTGCTTTAGTTTAGAAACACCATTACTTCTAGATCATTTCATCAAGACAAATGCTAATCAGTGGTTGTGATTTCTTCCCATGTACATTGTCGTTAGAGTAAAGATAGCCATCATTAAGAAGAGGACGAGGCAATAACATATTTTGATGATGTTTGCAACTGTATAGCCCCAATCTGAAAAAGAAAAGAAAATTGCATTTAGTTGTAAATGAATAACCTATTTTGGCCTTCAAACAGAAGAGATAATAATACCTGAAAACTACATAATATGGGCACAAATGGAAAAACGAATATAAAAGGTATATATATAAAATAGATGAACCATTGAGTAGACAGTTTAAAAGATAACAGTTAGCTAATGTGATTCTACTAGAAGGAGACAGGAATGTTTTTGCTCCATAGCAGATCTAGCTTCTATTGATTTTTTTGTATACAGTTTTGAATTAGAAGATCAGACTTTAAGTTGTCATCTATGGTGACTCCAAAATGTTTGGTATGGGTAACTACTTCTATAGCTGTACTGTTTAAATAGGTACTGTGGACGTTACTTTTAGCATAGACATGGGACTTAGGAAAAATACTAGTAGTTAAGGATTAAGTAAATGTTGTTTTGGATATAGCCACAGTTCAACTGAGTTAAAGACATCTTGTGTCATGGATTGCAGTTGTAGTGGGTTGTCAGATGAGCAGATGACAGCTGAGTCATCTGCATACTGAATAAGGCAAGCTTCCTGAGAGGAGGTATATAGGTTATTGATGAAAATGTTAAAGAGCAGTGGCCCAAGAATAAAGCCTTGAGGAACCAAGAAGTGCAAAAAACACTTCTGAAAAAAAAAAACACTGGTGCTGAAGGAACTAAACCTGCCAAAAAGTTTCTAATAAATGCTTTATTTAGTTACATAATATATATACAATCCAAAAGGATAAGCACTTTCATCCAAATGATATTTAACATCTTCAGATAAATTCAAAAACTAAAAACACTTTTAAATACCATTACATTAAACATGACTGGTTCAGACAGACAATGCCCACCTCCCCTTGTTAAATCTTAAAATACAAATACAGTCATACTCACATATGTGCCTGGTATTACAACTAGTTCAATTCATAGCACCAAAATAGGGAGCTCAAAGAATTAGAAATAATTCAAAGGCTAAAACTGAGTATAAATAATCCTAAAAATGTATGTTCAAAATTGTGGATTCCATGAGAGTGAAAATTAAATATAGTATAATAAATTGTTCATATCAGTATATATATATATATATATATATATATATATATATATATATATATATATATATATATTTCTTATATGAAAATATGTATTTCTTATTAAAAAGTGAAATAAATAAAATAGAAAATGCTAAAAAAGATATATGTATTGTTAGCATAACAATGCATGTTAAAAATGTATAAAAATCTTTATATGAAAAACATTAGTACTTTAAGAGAGAAACACAAAAATGTATATGTGTGTGTGTATATGTATATATATATATATATATATATATATATATATATATATATATATATACACCCATATGAGCAATGTTTACTTTCCACACTCACGGAATCCACGATTCTGAACATATATTTTTAAGGTTATTTACACTCAATTTTAGCATAGCATTTGAATTGTTGTTTCTAATTCTTTGTGCCATGCACTATTTGCAGTATGATTTTATTTGGGTGCTACAAGTTGAACTATGTGTAGTAACTGGAAACATATGTGAGTATGAATGTATTTGTATTTTAAGATTTAACAAGGGGAAGTGAGAATTGTCTGTTTGAAACAATCATGTTTAGTCTAATGGTATTTTAAAACTGTTGTTCTTTTTTTGCATTTATCTGAAGATGTTCAACATTATTTGGAGAAAAGTACTTATCCTTTTCATTTTTATATGTATTATGTAATTAAAGCCATTTATTAGAAATGTTTTTGGCAGCAACCAGTCCCTTTGGCACCACAGTGTTTTTTGGTTTTTCAGCAGAGCCTTGAGAAACCTCTGTTTTAACAAGGAGAAAAGGGAGGAGAGAGAAAAGAGAGCCGTTTGACAGCATGCTATCTTTCAAATAGATAGTAAGAGAACCACAGAAGTTTTGGTTTGGGAAGACCTTGAGAGGACATTTGAGTCAGAAGTTTCTCATGTGACAGTATGCCAAAGGCTGAGATATCTAGAAAAAAACAGAAGAGATAAACTTTCCTTGGTGTTATAAAGGTTGAAGACAGAAGGTGGTGGTGCTATGACCTGGTCAAAAACCATGTTGTCTTACTGTTAGGAGATCATTTTGTAAGAGGTACTGAAGGATTTGCTTATGAAAACACTATTCCAGGATCTTATAAAGAGGGGGGCAAGATGGAAAGTGCCTAAGGTTAGATATTTCAGAAGAGTCATCTCCTGTATGCATGGGAAAAATAAAGATTTTTTTCCAAAGGGCAGGGATACAGGAGTTTTGAATATCCCTGTTGATGAGAATTGAGACTGGGTATGCAAATAAGTCTGCAATGATCTTTGGAGATCATCAGCACAAGGATAGCAAGGTTACCAGTTCTTTAGTACCTATCTAACATATGAGGTGGACACAGGTGGGGATCAAAAGCAGAGTTTTGTGGTTGATTACATGGTTCGAGAGAGCTGGAAGTAAGAGAGGCTGATGTCAATGAAGAGTATGTTAAAATTTGGTAACTGTTTCTAGGTGAGATAAGTCCAGATAGGAATTTGGCGAGGAAGGAGAACAAGGTGGACGACTTTTTTTTTTTAATTGAGCTCCAGAATTTTTGGGACTTTTTTGTGATTATCTTGCAGGTCTGTGTAATATTTCTTTTGTCTAAGTAAATTTGCTTCTTGGTGAGCTTATGCAACTTTTTGTATAGATGTAGGGTTTGAGGGGGGAATCTTTCTGCTATTGTTTCTATGCCTTGTCACATTTTTGCATGAGAATTCTAGCTGAATGAGTCAGGTAAGAGTTTGAGTAGTTTTTAACTATTTTATTTCTGCTAGGGGCAAGAATATTTGAAAATATTTGTGAATATATTCTTGAATTTATTAACAGCTTCATCTACATGTAAGGTTTTGACTGGAAACCAGTTAAAGGATTTTAGTAAATTGATGATAACATCAGGATTGTAGTTCAAAAGATTTTGGGTAGTTCTATAACTTTTTTTACCAGGTGGGTGATTCCTCTGTTGATACATATAAGGTGATGGTCACTAAAGGAATCTGCTAGTACTCCTGAGTTAGCATACTTGTTGGGATCAGAGGTAAGTATCCAGCTGAGGATAGAATTTTTATGATTTGATTTTTTTTTGCAATGAGTTGGGGACAAGATTAACTGTTTGAACCCATTCAAGTTAAGACTAGTAGTTGGGGTGTTAGATGTCACTGAAAGCCAGTCATTGTTAACAATTCAATTTGTTGAGTCAAACAGGAGAAGTGATTACCTGTTTGAACCCATACAAGTTAAGACTAGTAGTTGGGATGCTAGATGTCACAGAAAAATAGTCAATGTTAATGTCACCAAAGATGACTTCACTATCAATGTTTGTAGTTATCCAGCATAGAAGTTCTTTTAGTAAGCTAATACTACTACCTGGTGTTATGTACGGTATAGGGCAACTATACATAGCTTCTTATGTTTAACAGTGAGAAGAGAGAAGAGTTCCTGGATTTTGGAAGGTTGGTATGTTAGTTTTGTGCGGTTAGAAGGTTACGCAGTTATTTATTTTTCCTTTATTTTTTATTTATTTATCCTTTGTTGACTAGGTTAATAGCCTTTTTTCAGGGTAGACCCAAGGTAGTATTTATACTACTAGGGGAAATTTGGCCAGGGCATCTGGGAACTTTCCCTACTCATAGTGTAGGGGCAAGACATTGTGTGCTATGCTTCTGTTCCCCAGTTTCTCTTCTAGGTGTGAAGGTGGCCTGGACTGACTGGAGGACCTATGACGAGTGAAAATAAGCATGAAGAGGTATCATACAGTTTGTAATTGGTAGAATCACTAACAGTAATGTAAGAAAGTTAGTCAAGAGAGGAGGAATCATTTGTACCTGAGGGAAAGAAGGTATTGGAGCAGATCGTCTCAGTAAAGGAGACGCAGGTCTAGTCAGAGGAGGTATTTCAAGAAAAGCTGTTTGAAGAAGAAATGCTGAGTCAAAAGAAATGCATCATTTCAACTCTCTAATGCAGAGGGTTGTGGGTTAATTATTTGGAGCAGATGATTAATCAAAATGAGCCAGCAAACAAAGCAGCAGTATTATGGAGAGAAATAGTGGATAAAATAGAAGAAGATAGGAGAGAAAGTGAATCAGATGGGAAGACATATGCACAAACCATTAAAGAGGGGGAAGGAAGAATGGAAGAAATGAAAGACATGAAGAAGAGGTATATTGTTCGAATAAGCAGCAAAAAAGAGAAAGGCTAGGGCAGGTATGAAGTCTGGGACTCCTTGATTGCACCTTTAGGTGTTACTGCTAAGGTGGTAAGAGCATTCATTCTTATCAACAAAGAGACTTTTTGTGACTTATTATTTGAAAATGGACAATTTATGGAAAATTTTATAGGAAAATATGAGCAAAAAAAAGAATGTTTATCCTTGGTCAGAATATGTTATTCAGTCTTTTTTTTTTGTTTGTCAATTTAGAACTGAGGTGGACCCTTTGGATTTAAAGAGGCATTTATTGACTGTTTGCATAGAAGTACTGGACACAACAAAGGTTTATGATGAAAGAGGACTTTGGACTGGGGGATGGGAATGTGGTATTATTTTAAATATGGGAAATAATAATGTAAAAAATATATACCAAATGTCATAAATGTGAATGGTAACAGAGGTTTTGTAAGATATAGGAATCAAACCAAAACCTGTTTTTGTCTGTAGAAAAGATGATCATTTCATTCGTGAATGTAATAAAAGAAAATGTGTTATATGTGGAAAGACAGGGCATGAGGCAAAAAATGTGATTTAAAATGTAAAAGATGTGGTAGTACCAGACACACATGGTTAGAATGTGATAAGGATGAACAAGTTGAAGTTGAAGAAAATATGCAAGATTTGGAACAAATTAAAAAATATAATTCTGGAAGGTATGGATCAGAATGAGGCAGATATGGCTATAGAAAATAATGTTAAAGAAAAAAGAAATAAAACAGGAAGAAAATAATGAGACGTGAAGAAGAATATGTAGTTTGGAAAGTAGTTAAAGGAAGGATTCAATAGGAAAAAGAGTTAAAGAAAGGAAAAGAAAATATAAATGTATGTCATTTAATGAGATCAATTAAAGCAAAGGATGATGTTTATTATTGATTTTTTCATTTTTTCTTAAAAACTGAAAATATTAGCTGTAAATGCCAATAGTATGAAAATATTAAGAGGAGAATAGGTATACTTGAATGTTGTGCTTTAATGGATGCTCATGTTATCATATTAGAAGATATTAGATTGTTAGCAGAGGAAGAAGGAATGCAAACAGAAAAATGTGGAATGATCAATCATATGGAATATGGGAAAATAAATGTGTTCTGTAACATGCATATTATGTCAAGGGAACATCAAATTATTATATGTGACAGCAGTGGAATTAAGATATATTGCTGTATTTGATTTAGGATGGAATAAAAAGTGTTTCTATAATTATAGCCATATATATGCATATATTACAATAAAAGAAAGGGAAGAAATGTTTAAAAAGCTTCTAAATTATGAATGTGTCAATATGGATATAATATTGGTAGGGGATTTCAATTGTAATTTGAGAATAAACAAGGAGAAAAGATATGATGTTAACATAGTTAATGAGATTATGAAATGCAGCAAACTATATGTATGGGAAATTAGACATTGGACTTATTCAAGAAATAAAATTATGACTGAAATTAATTATTTTAGGTATCAGATAGTTTAAAGGTTGTTCAACAAGGAATAAAAACACTGGATTTTGAGATCATTTAGTGATATGAATAATAGTGCAAGAAAATGAAGAATATATAAAAATAAGGAAATAAATCAAAAGATTAAATGAGAAAGAATTAGAACAAGTTAACAGAAAAGTAATATTTACATTATGAGAAATAACATATATTAAAAAGAAAGGGATATTTTATGAAAAAGAAAAATAAATATATGAAAAGAATCAAGTAAAGATTAATAAATTGTTATACAAACAAAAATATTGTATAAAAGGAAAGAAGGAAAACCTTGTTTAAACTGATTAGTAAAAAAAAAAAAGAATTACAAGGGAACTGAAAAATAAAGAAGGAAGACAAGTGAATACACAAGAAGGTATAAGTAACATTATTAAAGAGTATGTTACAAAATTGTTTTTAAAAAAATAAAAGAAAATATGAAATAAGTAAGTTAACCAAGGATGATAATGAATATTTGTAAAAGAATACATGTATTAATGAATTAAATGAAATTTTGAAAGATATATATTTGAATACAGCAACAGGTTTGGATGGTATTGAATACCATATCCATAATGGAATGCAGTACTGGAATAAAGCCAAATTTAGAGGTATTGAATGAATGGTTGTAAAAGGGAATCAATTATAAATAGATACGTTTAGGGGGTCATAAACTTTATACTGAAGAAAGGGGATAAGGATGAAATAAAGAATTGGAGACCAATAATTTTATGTAATACAGATTATAAGATTTTCATGACAATTATAGCTAAGAGACTAACAGCTAAAATAAAAAAAGTTATATGAGCAAACTGTTTTTGTAAGGAAAGGAAAAGGAACTCAAAATGTATTATGGCTTATTAAAGAGGAAGTGGATGATATTGTAAATAAAGCTGATGCAAAGATTATGATAGAAGATTTAAGTAAGGCATATATGATAAAATGCAATATGAATCATTATGGAATATTTTAATGTATATAGTATAGATAAGAAAATAATGTATGTATTTAAATCAGCTTATGATAGAAATTATGTTAAAATTAATGTTTATGGAAGGCTAGGTGTGGAATTAAAATTAAATCAGGAATAAGACAAGGCTGTCCTGCTACTAGCATTATTTTTCATTGGTTATGAATGCAATAGTAAATAAAATTAATAATATGACAAATATTGTAGGATATAAAATGTTAAATGAATTAAAATTCCCTTTAATGTATACTTATGCTGATGATATTATAATAATTACAAGTAATAATGAACAGATGGAGAAAGTTGTTAAAAAATTAAACTGCTTATTAATCAAGATTGGTTTATGTATAAATAAAGAAAAAAACAAAGGATTTGATTTAGTAGGAAACATAGAAGGTATTAAATTTAATATGGAGGCTATAGATGTTTTAGGTATTACGTTAGGGAAAAATGTATATAAAGAAGAGCAGTGGAAAACATTAATTACATTAAATACATGACATCTTTTTGGAAATCATTTAATTTTTCATATAGAAAGAAAGCTTATTTGATAAATACTATGATACTAGGAAGAATTGTGTATATGGCAAAAGTTTATATGGTTGCAACAAGATATGAAAAAGAATTGATGAATATATTATTTTCCTTTATGTGGGGGCTCCAGTTTGAATCTGGTTAAGAGAGGAATTTTTTTGTACATGAAAAAAGAACAAGGGGGATTGGGGCAAATTAATCCAATTGTATATGCAGATCCAATGAATTTATACAGTATTGAAATGTTAAATCAAAGAAGAAAAAACTTTGATAGATGTTATTATTAAATATAAGTATCATGCTTTCTGGAAGAAAATGGAGACAGGTAAAAGGTTTAAAGAAAATATAAAGGAAGAAATAAAAGAATATCAAAATAAAATTTTATTATGGAAACTTAAAATGAATAAGATTGAGAAAGAAAAAAATGGTATCAGAGTATTATGAAAGCTTTTTATTTTATTGATCCATGGAAAGAGTTAGAAACTGGGGAAAAAGAATACAATAAAGATGATATTTAAATGGTATAAAAAGATTCATGAATGGAATGATTTTCTATTGAAATTGTCTATAAGGAAGTTACCAGCTAAGGCAAATATGCCCCTAAAAAAAGCAAACAAAATAGTGTGTCATGAATGTGGAGAGTATGAAACAAAAGAACATAGTTTTCTGAAATGTATGAGAGTCAAAGAATAATGGAATGAATTATGTAAATGTAATATATTTAAGTAAATTACAAAGGTGGAACAGTTAAGTATGGAAATGATTGACTTTGGTTTTTATGGTGTAAAAAAACAAGAAAAAGTGGTTTTGTTTCTGCATTCTAAATATATATTTAAGGAAATTACAAAGGTGGAACAGTTAAGTATGTAAATAATTGACTTTGGTTTTTATGGTGTAAAAAACAAGAAAAGGTTGTTTTGTTTCTGCTTTCTAAATGTTCTAGGTTACTTCTAGGGCTAGTGGCTTGACCGACCAGAAAACACCTTTCCCTGTAGTTGTTCCTTCCTTCCTGCCCATAGACTACTTTCCCATAGCTAATACCCAATCCTAGTATTTTTCACCTCTTAAACCACTAGATAGCAGCAAAAGTATGCAGTATTTTAATCTAAAGAGACAAGAAGCTAACTGAAAAAGGGTGAAAAAGATGATTGTTTTTGGCGGGACTCTTGCCTCTTCCAGTGGGGGCTGGCCCCACTCCATTCACCCTCACTACACTCGGGCTCACATCGCTCCCCTACCCTAACCCCATTCCCACCGACCCCACATCAATTTAATTTATACCTAACCTTGCCACATCTACCAGCAATCACACTCCTCCACCTCACAACTCCTCCCACTGTTGCCAACCTATTATATCTCACACCACACCCTCATAAATACCACCTCTCACTACACCACACACTCCTTACCTCCAGTTACACCACTCCACCTACATACTCCTCCCATTACCAAGTCCCCACTTGCACTCACTCCTCTATTCCCAACCAACTCCTTTCTTTTACCTCACCACACTTCTTCCCCTCCAAACTTTTAGTATATCATTTACTCCCTTATTCCCAACCCAACTCCCTTCTTTTACCTCACCTCACTTCATCCCCTCCAGACTTTCAGTATATTATTTACTCTTCATTTCAATTACAGATCCTAAACTTCCATAGACTTCTACTCCCTACCTATTCACATCCTCTAACTCACTCTCAAACATCTTACACCTTAGCATCATAGAGACATAAACCCAACTATGTCTCTACTGTTCAACATATTCTTTGTCACATTCACTCTCCAATTCTGTCTCTTGCTTACACTACCTTTATATCATACTACCTATGTTTCATCAACTCCCTCCCCACTACATCAACTCACTATCACATAGCTACACAACTATCTGCTCTATCTTATATCCCAATAATCCTATACTACAACAGAAGCTTATTCTGCTCCCCACACAACACAGCACTATGTCTCACCAAGATCACAAACCTAAGAACTACTCAAAAAAGGCCCCTTCCTAGCTACTTCTCTATTCTCTGTAAATTAATCCTCTGTGGTGATATACACCCTAATCTAGGCCGGAACCCCCCCATCTCATAACTCTCCGTGCTACACAAAATGTCTAAACTTGACCACTCTTAATCTCCAAAGCATTAGGAACAAGATTCTCCACCTACCTGCATGGCTAAACCAACACAAACCTGACTTCACCACCCTCACTGAAACCTGGCTAAAGCCAAATATCACAGACTCTGAGATCCTTCCACCAAACTTCTCCTGCCTCAGATCAGACAGACTCCATAAAAAAGGTGGTGGTGCTGCTTTACTATACCCAAACACATATACAGTCATTCCTTATTCTAAGTCTATTCCTCCTTTCCCTTCTGCTAGGTGGCAGCGTTGCTTTACTATACCCAAGCACCTATACATTCATTCCTTGCTCTAAACCTATTCCTCCTTTCCCTTCTGCTAGGTGGGGGCATTGCTTTACTATACCCAAGCACCTATACAGTCTTTCCTTACTCTAAGCCTATTCCTCCTTTCCCTTCTGCTAGGTGGTGGCATTGCTTTACTATACCCAAGCACCTATACAGTCATTCCTTACTCTAAGCCTATTCCTCCTTTCCCTTCTGCTAGGCGGTGGCATTGCTTTACTATACCCAAGCACCTATACAGTCATTCCTTACTCTAAGCCTATTCCTCCTTTCCCTTCTTCTGAGCTATTAGTTACTTTCCTCAAACTTAATAACAGCAAAAGCCTTTGCATTATAGTTATATACATTCCCCCAGGTAACAACTGCCATATTTTAGAAGATATTCTAGCCTGGACAATTCTCAACATACTAAACAAAACTGCCATTCTAGGTGATGTCAATATCAATTGGCTAGACATCACCAATAAAAATTCCTCTACAAATATCAACCTCCATTCTTACTCACAACTTTTATCTGATATTACCAGAACACACAAAAACAAAAACAAAGGGTGAACCTTGGACTGGATCCTGGTTTTTGAACCTGACAATATCTCCTCATCAGGCACTCTTCCAGACAGTATCATTGACCACTGTCCTGCATTCATTACAAGGAAGCCCACCTCTACACCCAGCCCCCACCAATATAGATATTTCCATGATTTGTCTAATTTCTCCCATGATACCCTAAATGACATACTTCACAAAATAAACTGGAGCCCACTAAAATCTCTTCCACTCAGTGAAGCTGTAGAATTATTTAATTCTACATTTCTACAAACCCTAAACATTCTTGCTCCCCTCAGACTCAAAAGAGTCAAATCTAAACATGCCTGCCAGCTATCAAAAGTCACAAAGCAACTCGTCCACCAGGGATAGTGCACAGAAAACTTGGCAAAAAGATAAAACATCCACCAACCTCAATCATTACAAACATCATTGAAATCAAACCAAACGCTTAATTACCAAAGATAAATGGCAACACTTCCTATCTATGCATGACCAGAGTAAACAAAATCCCCAAAATTCTGGGGAACCATTAATTCCCTACTCCACCCAGGCACTAATAAAACTCCATGCCCAAACACAGATAAAACCTCTTCTGAACTAGCGATACCCTTCAATACATATTTTATTGATACTGTCACTAAACTTACAACCTCCTTCCCAGCTATCAACCCTGACACTACTGAACCCCCACCAACTCACAATCCTTCAACACCCCTACACTACTTCACTCTATCATCCATTCCTACATCCATCAGCCACAAACATCTCAAACTAAAACCTTGTACAAATGCTCCCGATAACTTACCATCAGAATACCTAAAACTATCCACCCCTTCCATTGCTTACCCTGTCAGCATCCTACTCAATAGGTCAATTCAAGAATCCTGCATTCCAGAAATCTGGAAGAAAGCATTTGTCATCCCTTTGCACAAAGGCGGCAATAACTCTGACATCACAAACTTCCGTCCCATAGCCATACTCTCCCCATCTCAAAAATACTTGAAAATGTATCCACACTCAGCTCTTAGATCACTTAGTTATAAACCCCAATTACTTTCTCCCACTCAACACGGATTTAGGCCTGCCATAGTACCAACATTGCCCTTATTTCCTTTTTAGATACAGTCAATAAAGATTGTGATGCTGGCTCCTTAGTATCAGCTCTCTTTCTCGATCTTTCGAAGGCATTCAACACCATTTCACATTCTCTACTAATTACCAAACTCTCCAACCTAGGATTATCCCCCCCACCCTTCAATGGTTTACCAACTACTTCAATAATAGACAGCAATCCACCAAATGGCAACACTCCTCCCCCTTCATCCATACAAATGCAGGTGTCCCCCAGGGTTTTATACTGGGTCCCCTCCTTTTCAGCATAATCATCAACAACTTCCATCAAACTCTAGCAGATAGCTCCATTATCCAATATAATGATGACTCAACTATAATCTGTTCCTCTAAATCTCTCACCAAATTACAGCATCTGACCCAAGAAGCATTCAACTTAACTGAGGTCTGGATGTCCAAAAATCACCTAGCCCTAAACTCCAAAAAAACTAAACTCTTATTATTTACCCCTTCAAAAACTAGCCATATCGACAAATCACATTTTACTGTTACCTCCCAAAATAACACTGTCTTAGAAGTTGTCCCTAGTCCAAAACTGCTAGGAGTCATTATCGATGACAATTTAACTTTTGACCTTCATATTCACAGTAACATAAAGAGGACACATCAAAAGCTGGGTGCCCTATACAGGCATAACTACTTCTTCAGCCTCTCCACCAGAATGGCCCTAGCCTCTTCATTTTTTCTCTCTACTCTACTGTATGATGTCCCCATCTTCACCAACCTACAATCCTCCCTAAAAAGTAAACTTGACTCCTGTTACAATAAAATCACCAAATTTGCTACAAACTCTAAATACTCCACACACCACTGCTCTTCTCTGGAACAACTCAGTTGGCTAGAATCTCCCCACCACCTCACATACCTACAATTAACTACAACCCACAAGTTAATCTTCCAACGAGAAAGCTGCCCTTCTGTGTCATCCTTACTGACCACATACCACCCCACTTGCCACCTCAGGTCAGAAAAAATGTTGCTGTCTGTAGTGAAACCCAAACTCTCAGCTGGCAAAATGCTATATTCCTAAGCTGTCTGCAAGCTATGCAACACTCTTCCTCTCTTTCTCTCTCTCTCTAAGAATGATAAGCAATCCTGCCTTCTTCAAAAAATCCTTAAAATTACATCTCTTCTCTCAATGGATATGCTCCTGTTCCCTACCAAACACCTAAACACCTTATTTCCCACTCTAGGTTCCTATCACTACCTACCTCCATAAATATTCCACCAATTCTCTTCTATTTCCTTTCTGCTTCTCTCTCCCACCTATTTGGCACTTCCATCTCACTCATTTTCCTCCCGCTAGGTACCTGTATATCTGCACCCCTGTGCTTCTAGCCTCATACTACTATATACACCTATTCTGCACTTATCCCATAAACTTCCTTATCTTCCTTTAATGCTCAATATCAATTTACTTTGCCATATCTACCTCCCACCTTACATTTATCCTATGCACTTCCTTTCTCTCTAACACACTAACACCTTTGATAGATGTTTATATGCTAATAGTTCATGTGCATAATCTCTGTTACACATATGCTGCTGACAATTGCTTTGTAAATATTTTCTATGTATCAACATTGTTCATTTGTATTTTATTGTCTATTGTATACAATTTTGTTTTGATGTGTATATTGTGGAGCTTTTCACATAGGTTCATAGATTAGTACTAGGCTAACTGCCCTTGTGAGCCATTTTAAGCCTAGCCAATTATCCCCTGTGAGATTCAAACCCTGTAACTTGTATTTGTAAGGCAAACACCTTAACCATTAGGCCACCCTCCCCACTCTCCCCAGGCCTCCACTGAAAATGGGCTCTTCTTAGGCCCAGTGGACTTTCTCGGTCAACAAATGCAATAAATAAATAAAAAGTAAAGAAAATGGACAGAATAATATTGTGTATTTCTTGGACAATATGGACTGAAAGAGTAAATGAAATTAAGTTCAACAGAAAATGGGTTTTGGCAAAGAATTTGAAAAAAATATGATTTTGGTTGTGGAAAAGAGTGGGGTGAGTGACTAAAATATAATGTAAAATGTGAAAACGTTGTAAATATTTGTCAGTAATGTAAATATGTAACTAAAAAGTATTGTGTATAAGATATTTCAATTAAAAAAACCTACTCTGTTTCTGCGATTGAGACTCATTTTATATGAGCACTTCCTGTTTCCATTCCAGGCATGGAGAAACAGGGAGGCAGATTGAAGGAAAAGGAGATAATGGAGTGGTGAGAGAAATGAGGGAGAACGCCAGAATCGAGACCAAAGAATGCATGCAGAATTCTGAAGAGGTGTTTCAAAGAAATCGGTTTGGATAGGAGTTGGTAAATGATGGGTGCATAACTGTTACCCTTTAGTTGGCAGGGTTGTGGAATGATTTACTAAGTGGTGATGCACAGTGAGCCAGAAAATGAAAGAGACATTTCCCAGGGGAACATTATAGAGAAAAATACAAAAGAATGTAGAGACAATCCTGAAGAATAGCCATGAGATGGAAAAGAAAACATGCACAGAGAAAGTAAAGGGGGAGTAACAGAAAAGAACACTGCAGAAGAAAGTGAAAAACAGAAGTACGTGGTAAGGAATCGAAGTAAATAAGACAAAGACATGGGCAGGTATGAAGTCTGGGACAATTTATTAGCTCCTTTGGGGGTAAAACCACATGAGGTAAGAGCATTTATTCTCATTAAGAGACATTTTGTGACATTATATTTGAAACTGTTTTCTCAATGTAAAATGTTCTAGGAGAATATGAACAAAGAAAGATTGTAACCCATGAAATCTTTATGTGATAAAACCATTTAACCTGGAAACAGAAAAGAAAATGTGTGTATATTTTTGAAAAGAGGTGGAAAAAGAGACTTTGAAAGGACATTTGAAAACATTACATAAAGAAGTCCTGAACACTGCAAAGGTTTATAACAAAAGGGGTTAGTGGATGGATGGATGGATGGATGGATGGATGGATGGATGGATGGGATTGTAATACTGTGATAAAAATAGAGAAAAAAAGTATCTGCAAGCCAGTTATGATAAATGTGGAGGGGAATAGGAGTGTCATAAAATATGGGGGACAAACTGAAACACATTTCATTTATGGAAAAGAATGGCATTTGATAAGAAAATGTGATAAAAGAAAATGTTATATTTGTGGGGAAATGGGACGATGCATACAAATTTGAATTGAAATATTATAAATGTTAACAAAATTGGAGAAATATAGCTGGATTGTAAAAATGAAAATAGAGTAAGGAAAAAGAAAGAGAATAAAATAGAAAAAGAGAAGATATATTAGAGGGAGTAGAAATAGAAAAAAAATTAGACGACAAAAATAATAAAGAGGACATAGAAGAAAGCTCTAAAATATGTGATGAAGACATAAATTGGGAAATAGTAAGCAATAATAAAAATGCTATTGGTAAAAGGGTAAAAGAGAGAAAAAGAAAAATGTAAAGGGACAAAACCAAAAAGAAATGAATGAAAGTGAATATGCACAGCTAATGGTTAGGGGATGGTATAATGGTTAAGGTGTTTGACACATAGGCACAAGGTACAGTGTTTGATTCTCATCTTTGGGAGGGCAATTGACTAAGCTTAAAATGACCTATTAAGGCAGGTAGCCTAGAAATTAGCTATGAGCTTATGAAATTGTCAATCTAAGGAAAAGGGAATTTGAAAATGTTGCAGTGCTTTGTGTAAATGAGAATAATGTTAATAAAATCATAAAAAGAATAGAGAATTTTGAGTAGTGTGATGTAGATATGATTATATTAGAAGACACAACAGTTTTAACAAATATAGAAAGATTACAAACAGAGAAACTATGGGGAGGAAAAATCATCTGGAATTTTGGAAAAGAGAGATGTTCTTAAATAGGCATACTCTGTAGAAATACAGTAAAATATTTGCTGTAACTTTAACAAAAATAGTTTAAGTGCCAAAAAGTGCATTGTCATCCCCTTTGGTAAAAACTCTGTACCCATGAACTACCACATAGGCGGTAGTCTACTTAACACCGAAAGTGTGATAAGAGACCTTGGGACACATGTGGACAGTAGTCTCTCCTTTGATAATCACATCGCCACAGTAGTCAGGAAATCCTTCTACATGGCACACCTCATCACAAAAGGTTTCTCATCCAAAAAAAAAAAAGAGGTCATTGTTCCCCTCTACTCATCACTCATTAGACCCATTATAGAGAATAATGCCCCTTTTGGTATGTACCTCACAAGACATCTACAACAACTGGAAGGCTGCAGAAATACCTCACAAAGAGGATTACCCACCTCAAACAGATGTCCTACGTAGACCATCTCAAAAAACTCCAGCTATACTCTGTCGCATATTGCCTACTCAGAGGTTATCTCTGCCTAACATTCAAAGCTATGTCAAACCCAGAGCTGTTGGACATGCTCCACTTAAAGAAACCTCAGTCCCTCCAAGCTACATGCTCTAGGGACCTAAACCTTGTCACCACAATAAACAGAACATACCGGAGGATAGATCCCTGTCCCAGAGACTTCCCATACTCTGGAATAAATTACCTATATATATCAAACAAAGCTCCTCATTAGCACTCTTCAAGAAAAATTTTGATGATTGGATGGGAAATAGGAAATTCACACCAGGGATCACTTCTGTGGCTCTGCTCGACAGTGGCACAGGAAAATAATTTTCTTGGGTGGCAAAAGCCAGGGTACCTTTTTGGCTGGGCATGTATAGGACCTCAGGCCTAGCCTATTACTTACCTATGAACTTACCAATGGTATAGAACTGAAACAGATTATTTTATAATAACAAAGGGTTTAGTTACTGGAGAAGTGGAGGCAGTTGAAACAGGATTTTCTGATAATAAAATAAGCAAAGCAATAAATGAAGTATAGGGTGAGTATGATTTGGTGGGACCTGGATGGTAGCAGGGGCATACTCATGTAAGTTTTAGTGATACTTTTAGTAGCTTTTTGAATGTAACCATTGAGTTGGCTGAGGTAATGGCAGAAGGTAATGAGTTCCAAATTTTACCCATGTAGTTAAGGAAGAGGGAGTCACCACAAAAAAAAAAAAGATGTGCCAAGTTACATAAGCAGATTAGTGAAGGATGATGGTAGTGCAATGAGAGAAATAAAAAAATGGATCATGAGAAATAGAAAGTAATCAGAAGATTATGAATAGTGTAGTATAATATGTATAAGAAATGTTTAAAGAAAAAAGAAAGTAGTAAAAAAACATGGAAAGTAAAAAAATAATAGAAAAAGAGAATAATGAGTTGGAGAAGGAGATTTTTAATATGACCTAGATAAAATATTAGAAGAAGTAAATATAGATTCGACTGCAGGGCCAGAAGGAATAAAGTATGAACGTGTAGAAATTGAAAAATATATATTTTTAAATACTTTCAATGAATGGTTAAACAGAAGTTTTATGTATAAAGAAGTATGTAGAGGAATACTTCATATGAAAGAAGGAAGGCAGAAAACAGCAACCTAGAGACTGACAGTACTGAATAATAATGATTATAAGATCATTATGAAAATAATACAAAACAGATTTGAAGCTAAAACTGAAAATATTATGGACGATAGTGTATATGGTATAAAGGGTAAGGATTGTCAAGAATTATTAATGACAGAAACATTGTTGATATTATGAATAGAAAAGAAGTGAAAATCATGATAGAAGACTTTAATAAGGCATTTGATGCAGTTGGATGTGAAATCTTATGGGGAAAAATGAAGGAATATAATGTAAGTGAGAAAGTTAGGAAATAATGTTTAACAGCATCTAGTAATAATAAACTAAATACATTTGTAGATGGTTGGCTAAGCCAAGAGATGCATATAAAGACTGGTATAAGACAGGGATTCCTTAGGAATTATGTACTCTTTGCATTAGTTAAGAGTAGGTTCATAGGTTCATAGGTGGGTACTAGGCTATCTGCCTGAAGGCATTTATAAGCTTAGCCAGAATGTGTTGGCTTTTGCTGCCCCCTTAGATTAGTTCCCTGTCCCTCTGTCCAGTAGAGCCACTGAAGTGATCCCCGAGGTAAACTTTCTGTTTCCCATCCACTCATCAAGGTTTTTTTTGAAGAGTGTTAGCAAGGAGCTCTGTCTAATGTAGATTGGGATCTTGTTCAAAAGTATGGGAAGTCTCTGGGACAGGAATCTATCCTTCCAACATGTCCTGTTTATTGTTGTGGTGAGGTTTAGATCCCTAAAGTGTGTGGCTCAAGTAGATAAGGTTTTCTTTAGGTGGAGCATATCCGTCAATTCTGGGTTGGACATGGCCTTGTATGTCAGGCAGAGATCACCTCTGAGTAGGCGGTATGCAACCGAGTACAACTGTAGTTTCTTCAGTCGAGCTGCATAGGGCATCTGTTTTTAGACCATTGATCCTCTTGGTGAGGTACTTCTGTGGTCTTTCCAGCTGTTGCAGGTGTCTTGTAAGGTACATCCCAAATGGGGCATTGTACTCTATGATGGGTCTGATGAGTGATGAGTAGAGGGGCACAATGACCTCTTTTGATCTGGATGAGAACCCTTTTGTGATTAGGTGGGCCACGTAGAAGGATTTTCTTACAACTTTGGCAATGTGATTACAAAGGTGAGATCACTATCTACTTGGGTCCCCAGATCCCTTATTACGTCTTCCATATTTAGGGGACTACCACCTATGTGGTAGTTTGTGGGTACTTTGTTTTTTCCAATGGGGATGACTATGCAGTTTTTGGCATTTAGCTTGAGGCCATGATTTTGACACCAGGTGTCCGTCTCAGTGAGACCCTTTTGGAGGATGTCTGTGTCAGCCGGAGAGTCAATTATAGCCCCTTGTTTGCAGTCATCTTCGAACTTGGTCAGCCATAGTCCTCCTGTGCTTGCCTGTACCTCGGAGAAGTATACGCCGAACAGGAGGGGTCCTAGGACTGAGCCCTGGGGAATGCCACTTGTAACCAGTTTAGAGTCAGACCTAGCTCCCGCAACTCTCACCATGTGGGTTCTGTCCGTGAATCAGTTGGCAACTCATCTTGTGACGTAGGGGTTTATGTTCAGGCTGGTGAGCTTGTCTATAATACCAGAATGGGGAATGGTGTTGAAGGCCTTAGCGAGGTCTAGGTAGGCTGTGTGTACCACCTTTCCCTTATCTACAGCCTTGCTGACTATCTCAAAGAAGTCCACCAGGCTTAGGAGGCATGATCTGCCCTTAACAAAGCCAAACTGGGTAGGGTCTAGTGTTTGGAGGTTCACAGTGTCTCTGTTAATGAGTTCCATGATGATGCGCTCCATACCCTTGCAGACCAAGCTAGTCAGATTTATAGGGTGATAGTTCCAGGGGTCTGTTGTGGCTCCACCTTTGTGGAGCTGAATAAATGTTGCTGTGCGCCACTCTATGGGTATGTAGCATGTGGAGAGGCTGAGTTTGAACAGTGTGTTTAGGTGAGGGGTTAGTTCATCTTTGAGCTCGGGTAGGATGCAGCCTGGGACACTGTCCGGTCCTATTGATGCTGTGTTTTTGGCTTTGGAGAGGGCTGTTTTAACCTGAGTGTCAATGATTTCAGGGACTCTACATTATTCTGGTATGGTTATGGGCCCTTTTGGGGGTGAAGTTTGCACTGAACCTGTCTGCCAGGATGTTGGCAATATCGGTTGGTTCAGTGTATTGTGTGTCATTCTGCACTAACTCCAAGTGGATCTGAGTATTGCCACTTAGATTCTTGACATAGCTAAAGAATGCCTTGTGGTTATCTTTGAAGTCCTTGGCAATTTTTCTTTCAAAGCTTGGCTTGGATGATTTTATGAGGGATCATAGTTTCTTGCTGATACTGATCAGGGATGTCTTCCCTTCTTGGGATTTTACTCTTTTCTGTACTAGTTTCCTCCTTCTATTGTATAGCTTGTTTATGGCAGGAGTCCACCAGACTGGTTTCCTTTTCTTGGAGGAATGAGTCTTGGTTTTGCTTAGGATGGCATGATCCATGCATTCTTGTAGCTGCCCGTAGAATGTATTAGTAAAGGATTTTACAGCTTGGACAGTGTTATCCTTCAACATGGGGGCTTTGAAACTTTCCATCTCAAATGTGAAGTTTGCTTTTGAAAAGTTTTTCACGGTGGCTTTCTTGACTGGGGGTGGTGGCAGAATATGGCAGATCTAACCAGCGAGGGGTTGACCTCTGTTGTGGAATACCAGTCGCCCATGTTGGTGATGACCAGGTCCAATATGTTGTCACCTCTGGTGGGAGTGTTGACCTGTTAAACCAGGGCATTTGAGTTTATAAATTTTAGGAAAAGTTGGGCAAGGAAGTTAGTACTTGAGTAGTTCTCCCATTTAATGTTTGGTTAATTGAAATCACCCAATATTAGGGTGTTTGTTACGACCTTTATGTTTCCCAGTGTTTCCAGAAATGCGGAATGGGGATCCTGGGACATGGTGGGTGATCTGTAGCAAGCTACAATTTGAATTGCAGTTTTGCCCATTGTTAGTTTTACGTGGATGATGTCTGAAGCATTGTGCTGTGCCACTAACCTGGAGGTGTGGGTATCCTTGACGAATATGGATACGCCCCCGCCTTTTGTATTTCGGTTTGGGTTCTGTGGCTGAAATGTATGGTATGAGTTGTAGCCTGGTAGTGCTGGGGTGCTCTCTGGAGCCTTAAACTAGGTTTCTGTTACTGCACATATATCGATTTTCTCCATACTGAGGAATACCTTGAGTGCGTGCATTTTGAGGTTTTTATACTTCTAGCATTGAGTAGCATTACCCTCAGCTTTTTGCTACTTACGATGGTGGGTTTGTCTTTTGAACCTTGCCTAAAAAAGGCACTACGGGAGTGGCAAGAGCCTTGGCCAGTATTCAAAAGCCTAAGGGTGACATGTGCAAGCCATCTCTAGTGAAACAGCATGGCTTGTCAAGCATGTCATCCCAGGTGGACAGACACTGGATCACTTTTGAATGACACCTGAAACTTAGCCAATTGTTGAAATCGAGAATTTTTTCTTTATACTGTAGTATCATTCTTGGTAAGGGAAGTATGCTACTCAGGGTCATACCAGCCTGTCTCTTTTCATGTAGTCTAGGGAGGTACGGTCTCAGGTCATTCACACCAACATGGACAATGACAAAGTCATATTTGTACTTGTTTTGGAGTGATCTGAGTTTTTGTGTTATGTGGCGGATCCTGGCACCCTACAGGCAGCTAACAGTAACCTTCTCCTTATTCAGCCTAGTGAGTGGGACGTCAGTGTGCCTGACTATAGAGTCAACTATTACTTGTATGTTGGTTATGTTATTTTGCCTTAAGGGCTGTGATTGCATGGCACACTGTTTTTTTAAAGTATGTGTTTCATGGTTTGTGTTGGGGGATGGAGGTTGCTTGGATGTTTGCTTTGGAGATCTCTGTTGGTGTTGTATGTTGGGTATGTTATTTTGCCTTAAGGGCTGTGATTGCATGGCACACTGGTTTTGTGAAGTATGTTTTTCATGGTTTGTGTTGGGGGGTGGAGGTTGCTAGGATGTTTGCTTTGGAGGTCTTGTTGGTATTGCAGATTTTTATTTAGAGCCTCTGAGTATGTTTTCATGTATTTATGTGTTTTTTGCCGGGACTGGTTTAATGGGTCTATGTAAGACTGGTGGTGTGATGCAAGTATATCACTTCTCCTCTTGACTGTCTGATCCAGTCTTGGGTTGAGAGAGCTTAGCCTCTAATTTGGCTGTATAACTGCATCTCTCGCATGTATTAGTGCTTGGTGGTAGGAGGAGGGGGTTGTCTGTGTACATGAGGCAATTGTAACATTGCCTCAAAATGCCCAGATTTACCAGTTGAACTGGAGAGTACACCTGAAGCTGCCCTTTGGACATGCCTGGATAGGTACAGTAAACTGTTTTACTGGATGGCTGGTAAGGTCGAATAGTGAGCCTTGTCATCCTGTACAGTACAGGAGGGTCTAGTGCTAGGGTTTATAAGTGCTTGCTATAAGTTTTGAGCAAGTGGCAGGCTGAGGAATAAATGGCTTGAGTGCTTAAGTTGAAAGTTTGTCTACTTCCAAGGGAAAAATTGAAGAGGAGACTTTGTGGAGCCGGGAATAGTTTTACCCTAGCTAACCAGCGCTGCACAAAACTAGGCAAATATGGTATTTATAGCAGGGAAATGAAAGAGATAGAAATTAGCCCAAAATGGCCAATAAACTACTAATTTCTGGGCTGAAACCACTCCTCCAGGGACAGATAGGCTGCTCAAAGCTCCCTTCTCTCACAGGGGAACTGAGAAACTTCCTTCTATCCAAGTAAGCTATGGGCAAACACAGAAATTTGTAACACAGCCCTGAATTCAGCACTAACCTGAAAACTGGACTATAATAGCTTAGAAAGGCAGGAAACAAGTGTGTGTGTGTGTGTGTGTGTGTGTGTGTGTATATATGTATATATATATATATATATATATATATATATATATATATATATATATATATATTTTTTTTTTTTCAGAAAATATAGCAGATACACTCAAAAAAAGAGTTTAAATGCACAGAAAAGGATACTTATTGTTATATATCGCAGATCAGAGTTTTAGTCAATGTCCCCAGTAATAAAGTAGGAAGAAATACAAATACAGTAAAAGCAGATGAATAAAGTGCAATATATATATATATATATATATATATATATATAAAACAATAGAAAATAAACAAACTGATTTAAACAAGTTACCCAATTAACCAGAAAAAAGCTCAAAACTGAGCCCTGTTCCAGCAGTCTTCAATCAGACAAGTTCTAACTGCACACCCTCACTTATTAGGGTGCAGGGAACCTTCTCAAAAAAAAAGATGGCCTGGATCAGTGCTCAAGTTATACAAACAAAGCTAGATTCAGTAGGCCTGAATCTGGTCTATGCTACAGCAACAAGGCATTTCAGAAATTTCAGAAAGAAACAGTTCAAATAAGTAGTCACAATAAGCCTGTGAATGTGATGGTATATGATATAAATTACAAACAATGAAAGTGGGGTGTATAACATCTGAAGAGTTAAGTATTCCATTTCATTTAACATATGCAGATGACATTATAGCAATTGCAAAAAACAAAAGTTGGTTGAAAGACGTAATAATTTGCACAAATGCGCATCTAGAAGTAATAGAGATCACTTCACATAAAGACAAAAGTAAAGGTTTAGGTGATGTAGTAAGGATAGTAGTATATATATTTTATAATGAATACAATGTATGTGTTACTTATAAAATTTGAAAACAAAAATGCAGAAAGGTAGCAGTCTGGCGATACAAATCCACGAAATGTGAAGAGGTTTGAACGCAAAATTAGTTTAATAAAGTAGAGTTTTCGCTGCTTGAAAAATCCGCAGCTTCTTCAGAAAAACTTAAAAATAAGCAGTGAAACTTTTTTTTAAAAAGGTTTAGAGGAAGTGTTAAAATCACATCACTTCCTATTGAGAACCTCATGACAACACACTCATACTAAAAAATTACTAAAAGCGCTCCAAAACATTAAATGGGCGCAAAGTTAGTTTAATAAAATACCATTTTAAGCTTAGAAAATCTGCAGCTTCTTCACAAAAACTCCGTTAAAACAAAAACAAAACTTTTTAAAGTTTAGAGGAAGTGTGAAGTACATCACTTCCTGTTGAAATCTAATGGCAACACGCTCATACAAAAACATTACTAGATGAGCTCCAAGGATTAAAATGTGTAAGAAATGGCTAAATATTATAAAACAATACTAAATAAAATGGCAAGTTTAAAGCAAAAGATAGAAAGAAGTGAAAAGTAAAAAAGATGTAAAAAGATGTAAAGAGATGAAAAAATGAAAGAAAAAAAAATGAAAGAAAAAAATGAAAGAAAAAAAAAGGGGGAATGGAAATACAGGGAGGAGGGGGGGCGGTAGAGAGGGGAGGAAGAGGGGGGGATGGGGGGAGGAGGGGAAAGGAAGGGGAAGGGGAAGGGGTGGGGTGGCAGTGAAGGGGGTGTAGGTGTTTTTTTTCTTTCATCTTTTCATATCTTTTTACATCTTTTTTACTTTTCACTTCTTTCTATCTTTTGCTTTAAACTTGCCATTTTATTTAGTATTGTTTTATAATATTTAGCCATTTCTTACACATTTTAATCCTTGGAGCTCATCTAGTAATGTTTTTGTATGAGCGTGTTGCCATTAGGATTTCAACAGGAAGTGATGTACTTCTCACACTTCCTCTAAACTTTTAAAAAAAGTTTTGGTTTTTTGTTTTAACGGAGTTTTTTGTGAAGAAGCTGCAGATTTTTCTAAGCAGCGAAAATGGTATTTTATTAAACTAACTTTGCGCCCGTTTAATGTTTTGGAGCGCTTTTAGTAATTTTTTAGTATGAGCGTGTTGTCATGATGTTCTCAATAGGAAGTGATGTAATTTTAACACTTCCTCTAAACCTTTTTAAAAAAAGTTTCACTGCTTGTTTTTAAGTTTTTCTGAAGAAGCTGCGGATTTTTCAAGCAGCGAAAACGCTACTTTATTAAACTAATTTTGCGTTCAAACCTCTTCACATTTCGTGGATTTGTATCGCCAGACTGCTACCTTTCTGCATTTTTGTTTTCATTTTGGTTTGTTTTTTGCTTCTCCAGTACTTATAAAATTTGGGAATAAAGATGTAAGTAGAATTCAATGGGAAAAAAAGAAGAAATAAAACAAACCCATCTTTTCTGGAGAACATATAAATTATTGATAACTTCAGTATTAAGGGGAAAAATAGCATACTTAGAAAGTGTTTTATGTTGCCAACAGTAATTGTAAAGGAGTTATTGCAGATATTTCTATTTCTATGGTTTCTAGATTAAGCCCACTAAAAATAGAAGTTTGTATGTAAATAAAGACAAAGGAGGTTTGGGAGTAACTAATCCAGTATATACTACTTCATTAAATTTGTAGAAAGTGTCAATGTGGATTAAAGAAAACAATGTGAGATTAGTAGAAATACTGTACAACTATAAGTATGATAAATTATGGTGTATCATAAAAAAGAGTAAAAGAAAAAAGGTGTATAAATGAAGAAATAAAATGTTACTAAGAAAATATTTTTGTGGAAAATTAAAATTGATGATATTGAAAAAGAAACAAAAGTATGGTATAAGAACATAAGAAAACATTACTTCGTAAAACCACGAGAAAATCCATCAGATGAAAAAACTAAAGCTATAAAAATAAAAAGGTTTTTTTGTGGATACTGATAATAGAGAAATTACCAGTAAAAGGAAAAATGCCACATAAAAAGAGAAGTAATGGAATATATTTGCATTGTCAAGAAGAAGAAACTACAGAACACGTGTTTTTGAAATGTAATGGGTATGATTAAATATGGGTATTACAAGAATAGATGTAAAGAATATGTTAAATAATAGATAAGTTATTTTGTGTCATATGGGTTACATGGAATAAAAGGATAAAGGAAATTGTGATTAAGTGCTAAGTAGAATTTAGCAACAATATTAAGGACAATTATATAGTGGTTATGGAAAAGGAGTGGGGTTCTAATAGGGATGAGCATACAGTATTATTGCAAGGAAAATTATGAATGTGTGTAAATATATTTGTAGATCTATAAATGTGTGCATTTACAAATAATTGTACATATGTGAATGTGTTGTAAATAAGACTTATTTTTTGTATATAAATAAAGCACCCCTACTCTTTTTGGTGGGTGGTATAGGACCTTATGCATCCTCTGGAGTTACCATCAACATAGGCAGATAAAACCTCAGTTTTATGTCTCATCCAAAGGAATGTATACAATTGCGACTCTTCTCTTTTTTTTTTTGTAGTCTGTGACATTAAATTATATTGTAAGCAGGGTTTTTAGTCATATTTTGGGTCTATATTATATTCTCAAAAGCTGACAATGTCGAATCCGACATTGTCGACACGAGAATAGCAAAAGTGCAGAACATCGAACGGGTAAACGGAAATCTCTGTAAGGGGGCATTTCCATTTACTTCAATGTAGTGCGGTCTCAGAGTTAGTATATTTAAGTAGCAAGAGGTGTGAGGGGTGCAGGGGGGCTTGCCCCCCTGCCTACACTCTTTAGATTTTCTTTTTTTTTAATTATTTTTATGAACATTCAAAATTTTAATAGTTCAATCAATAAAGGTCGACCTTTATTGATCCAAACTATTAAACTTTTGATGTTCTAATATAGACCCATGTTTTGGAAATGACGGTAATAGCTGATGAGTATTGAAGAAACATTGCTTGTAGGTCTGTAACTTTGTTTAGAATACTATGAATATTAACGGTGGTAAGGAGAAGTTTTGGGCTATTTTGCATGAGTTAGGGGTAGAGGAGGGTGGAATTGGTGAGGCTGAGGGGTGGGCTAAGGTGAATGTCACCACAAAGAAAGTGTGATTTTAGAGAAGAGTGGATTGCATTAAAACAGGCTATCTCTAGATGGTTGTCCCTTACTATTTCATTCTATTATTTGCACCACAATAAAACACTTTCAGACAGCATTAAGGCACATTCTACTAGAGCCTAGTTTTCTTCAATGGCATATTGGAAAAGGGGGCAGTCTAGAACCATTCTAGAATAGCTACTTCATTCTCAACACATGCCATTACAAAGCACTATAAGTTGGATACATTTCCAGGTCAGGAACAAGCTTTGCTAGGACCATTCTCCACAGGCTTCTGGATCCTCAACCTTCCTCCTCCTGGTTGGACAAACCATGGTAATATACATATCTAGCTAAAGGCTGCTACAACAGTAATTTATGTTGAACATAGTACAGTTCTGCAAGCAGTAGCTGCACCCACCCTCTGTCTTCCTAATTTGTAAACAGTTTGTTGGATTAAGGTTATGTATTCTTAGCTCTACTTGTTTTCAGGACAGTAGCCTCTCTTTCACTGTTGGCAAGAAAGTCCTAAAGGACTTTGGGGTCCAGGCTGCTGTTTTCGCCTTTAAATGTTTGAGCATAAAGCAGCTTGAGAGCATGTCTGTTAGAGTGCCAAAGGCCTTGGAAGGATGTCCAGCTGTTATGTCCTTGAAACGATGTAACCCACCTAGCTAAAGGCTACTGAAGTAGTGATTTCATTGAACATTTACTGTTATAGCAAGCACAAAGCACAGAATATACAACTGTTCTTTTTTCACCATTGGTATACCCTATCAAATACAATCAGTTTTAGGAACACTGCAAGAAATCTGATATCAACTAAGTTTTAACTAAATATTTTAATGGTAGACATACTAAGGGCATACAAGCAGCTGAAACACTGTATCAGTAGTGTTTCAGGGCAATCCAGTAAAAAAGAAACTCTGTCATATGTGAGAACAATGGTTAGCAAACCTGAGAGGGTTTCCATGGATGTACAACACTTTACTCTTCTATTTTACTGAATAATTAGTCTCCAGTACAGAGTGAACAGAAAGGCTTTAGCAAAGGGCAAAGATGTCTGCAATATGGGGTAAGAACTCATACCTCTCAACTGTATAGATTTTCACAGAATATATAGATTTTTGCCTCATATTTTTGGTCCATTTTTCATAAAATTGTGGTTTTCTGACAAATTACTGGCAAATCATTAAATATAGAAGTAATGCATACATTTGAGTTTCAGACTTCATGCCATTCAGAAAATTCATGCCAATGCATAACCTGTTATTCTATCAACGTTCTATGGTTGTAAGACCAATATTTAAAAATTGTCCCTCATTTTGGACCTTTTTCCCACTTTTATTTATGGCTTTGTCCACATTTCTTGCCCTAACAGGTTGAGAGGTATAGATAAGGTGTCACTTTAATTCCTAAGCTCAGGGAATGTCAACCTCTGAATGAACTTTGGAACAGTTTAATTAATCTTACTGTTTAGGCATCTTGAGTCAGTTATAAACATAATTTTCTGGTAAGTGTTAAAACTTTCCATTTACAAGGTCCAGAAAAGCAATAAAATAAATGGTAACATCTGTGTAAGTACTGTATAATGAAAATGGCAAAACACCGTACCCAACAGACTAGTCATAGGTGATTCTATAGGCAGGCACACTGATGTCCCACTCACCAGGCTAAACAAGGAGAAGGTTACTGTCAGCTGACTGTCGGATGCCAGGATCCGCCACATAACCCACGCACTCACATCCCACCACAAGTACAAATATAACTCTGTCATTATCAATGTTGGTGTGAATGACCTGAGACATACCTCCCTGGACTACATGAAAAGAGACATGGAAGAGTTCTCCGATCTTGTAGCCAGGGCAGGTATGACCCTAGCCCTGAGTAGCATTCTGCCATTGCCCAGAATGATACTGCAGTACAAGGACAAAATGATTGACTTCAACAATTGGCTAAGCTTCTGGTGTCATTCTAAGGGGATCCAGTATCTGTCTGCTTGAGATGACATGGTCGACAGACCACGATGCTTTGCCACAGGTGGCCTGCACCTGTTGCCCCTGAGATTCCAGATACTGGCTAAGGCTCTTGCTGCCCCTACAGTGCCTTTTTTAGGCAAGGTTCAAATAACAAATTCACCACCATAACAGGAACAGGCAAGCAAAAACTGAGGGTGATGCTACTCAATGCTAGAAGTCTAAATCTCAAAATGCACTCACTCGAGGCACTCCTTAAAATGGAGAACATCAATATCTGTGCAGTGACTGAGACCTGGTTCAAGGCTCCAGAGAGCACCCCTGCACTACCAGGCTATAACTCATACCACACTTTTCAGCCATGTAACCTGGACCGAAACACCAAAGGCGGAGATGTGTCCATATTCATTAAGGATATCCACACCTCCAGGCTAGATTCTCAGCATAACGCATCTGAGGATATCCAAGTGCAACTAACTCTAGGCAAAACTGCAATCCAAATTGTAGCTTGCTACAGATCCCCCACCATGCCCCAGGATTCCCACTCCTCTTTTCTTGATGTACTGGAAAATATTAGGGTTCAACCAAACACCCTAATAATGGGTGACTTCAACTACCCCACCATTAACTGGGAAAACTACTCATGTACCAACGACTTAGCTCAACATTTCTGGAATTCATAAACTCCAATGCCCTGGATCAACTTATCCACACCCCCACCAGGGGCAACAATATCCTAGACCTAGTCATTACCAACGTGTGTGACCGGTGTTCCACACCTGATGTCAACTCCTCGTTGGTCCAATCTGACCATAAGCTAATCACCCTTTATATCCACATCCCACCCCCATCCCCCATTAAGGAAACCACAGTAAAAAAATTCTCCAAATCCAGCTTCATGCTTCTTAAGACAGAAGTGGTGAACTTCATGACACCCATGCAGATGGACAATACAGTTACAACTGCTGAATCCTACACAAATGCACTCTATAAGCACTTACATGAGTGCATGGATCGTGCCATCCCAAACAGAACCAAGATGCGCTCCTTCAAAAAAGGAAGCCAATCTGGTGGTCCCCTGCCATAAACAAACTGTACAACAGAAGGAAGAAACTGTTGCTAAAGAGAGTAAAATCCCATGAGTGGAGGAGCTCAGCTCCTGGTCAGTCTCAGTAAGCTAATGTCCATTATAAGATCCTGCAAAGCTAGCTACGAAAACAAAATTGCCACTAATTCCAAGGACAACCACAAAGCATTCTATAGCTATGTCAAGAATCTCAATGGCAACACCCAGATCTGCTCTGAGTTGCAGCACAAAGGCACGAAAATTACAGAACCAACTGATATTGCCAACATCCTAGCAGATAGGTTCAGTGCTAACTTTACCCTCCTCTCACCCCTAAAGGGCCCATATCTATACAAGAAGAATGCAGAGTCCCTGTAATCACAACTACGCAGGTAAAAGCTGCACTCTCTAAAGCCAAAAACACAGCATCCATGGGACCATACAACATCCCAGGCTGCGTTTTACATGAACTTCAGAACAAACTGGCTTCCCACTTAAACACCATGTCCAATAATAGCCTCGCATCAGGCTTTGTTCCCACTGAATGGCGCACAGCAACAGTTATCCCACTCCACAAAGGGGGACCCATCACTGATCCTGGGAACTATCGACCTATTAGCCTGATGAGCCTGGTCTACAAGGCCATGGAACGTATCATCATGGAACTCATGAACAAAGACATTGGTAACCTCCAGACTCTGGATCCCACCCAGTTCAGGTTTGTGAAAAGCAGATCATGCCTCCTGAACCTGATCGACTTCTTTGAGGCAGTCACCAAAGCCGTAGATGAGGGTAAGGTGGTTCACACAGCCTATCCTGACCTCGCCAAGGCTTTCAACACCATCCCCATTCTGGAGTTATAGCTAAACTCACTAAACTAGGTATAAATCCCTACTTCACAAGATGGGTTGCCAACTGGCTCACTGACAGAACCCACACTGTAAAAGTTGCAGACTCCAAATCTGACCTCAAAGCAGTGACAAGTGGAGTACCACAGGGTTCCGTCCTGGGACCTCTCCTGTTTGGTATCTACTTCTCTGAAGTACAGGCTAACACAGAAGGCCTCTGGCTAACGAAGTTCACAGATGACTGCAAACTAGGAGCCATAGTCAAGTCCCCAAAGGATGTGGACATCCTACAGAAAGGCCTCGCTGATGCCTGGTGTCAGAGCCATGGCCTCAAGCTCAATGCCAAAACGTGCAGTGTCATCCCCTTTGGTAAAAACTCTGTACCCATGAACTACCACATAGGCAACAATCTACTTAACACCGAATGCGTGATAAGAGACCTTGGGACCCAGGTGGACAGTAGTCTCTCCTTTGACAGTTACATTGCCACCGTAGTCAGGAAGTCCTTCTACGTGGCACACCTCATCATAAAAGGGTTTTCATCCAGGAAAAAAGAGGTCACTGTTCCCCTCTACTCGGCACTCATTAGACCCATTATAGAGTACAACACCCCTTTTAGAATGTACCACACAAGACATCTGCAGCAGCTGGAAAGGCCACAGAAGTACCTCACAAAGAGGATTACTGGCCTCGAACAAATGCCCTACACTGACCGCCTCATAAAACTCCAGCTTTACTCCGTAGCATATCACCTACTCCGAGGTGATCTCTGCCTAACATATAAAGCTATGTTAAACCCAGAGCTGTTTGACATGCTACATCTAAAGAAATACCTATCCCTCCCAGCTACATGCTGTAGGGACCTAAACCTTGTCACCACAATAAACAGGACATGCTGCAGGGATAGATTCCTGTGCCAGAGACTTCCCATACTCTGGAACAAGCTACCCATCTATGTCAAGCAAAGTTCCTCATTAGTACTCTTCAAGAAAAATCTTGATGAGTGGATGGGAAATAGGAAATACACTCCGGGGATCACTTCTGTGGCTCTGCTTGACAGGGGCACAGGAAATTAACTTTCTTGGGTGGCTTAAGCCAGGGAACCTTGTTGGCTAGGCTTACTTAGGCCCTTGAGCCGATAGCCTAATACCTACCTATGAACCTATGAAAACACTATTTACTTCTGGTGGTGGTTGTTTTTGCTGCCGATGTTGTCCTTCTTGTAGGGGACACTGTAAGGCATAAGAGTACTATGTTTTACTAAAAAGCGAGTTCAATTTAAAAAAAATCATTACCAATGGCAGAAAGAGCGGCGTTATTAAAACACATTTATCTATTTTGTTTTTGTTTTTTTCACAACCAAATCAGCATATGTATACATGGATGTAACTACATGCATTCATGCAAAAAAGGCAATCTACAAAAACTGAAAGAAAATGTGGTGTTTCTCTGAAGTGCTGTGGGATAGTTCTTGTGAACTTTGTAAACAGAGGGACTGTAATCCAGTGCTTTAGTTTCAGATCATAGCATGGCATTCATTCTTGACAGTAAATTGCAATGTGTGCTGTTATTCTTACTGCTTCCAGAGAACTTAAAACATACCCCAGTGCCAAGCCTTGGGAGATGCACTTCTGAGGAACATTTTTGAGGAAGTGTATCCCAATATTAATTTGATATGCTCTGTCTCTAATCCATTTAGCAATCCGATGCATTACATAATGGTTAGCATATTATTTGGTTAACTTGCTGAAGATGTCAGAGTGAGGAATGAAATCAAAGACTTCACACAATAGGATTCAAGAAAAATAACAAGCATTTGTTTTTATTGGGCTTTCCTGAAGTATCGTGTAAAAGCCTATATGGACTTTTTAAGGAAAGGCAGTAATCCATTACAAAAATTTCCAACTGTAATATGACATTCACTCAAAAGTAAATAAGAATATGAACTGATATTTTATAGCATTTTGGCATTAATCCTTGTGGAATACAATTTTTCTTTGAAATAACACTGTCAAATTTCATATCTTCAGCGTTGATAGTAAAACCACAAATGGAGTGTACATTCATGACAAGGGATGTGTGACTCACTGCATCTTTACAGTGCATTTGTTGTATATTGAAGTTCATGTACAATACCTGTAGATGAGAATCCATAAATAGCAAACACATAGATTTCTGAACAACACAGATTAACACACACACTTTCTTGATGTATTGTTTAAGACGAATTAAACTGTGAAGATTGACAGCATGTTGTAGAAGCTGCATAAACTGTTAAAATGAAAAATGGTTGCAACTACAGATTGTTTCTGTTGTAGATATTTTTAATTTGTTTTTTAAGACTGACAAACACATCCCTATGTGCATGGATATGTATCTACTTAGACAAGCATAGACAGAATACACACAAACTCACAAACACACACACACACACATTTATATAAAAGATGTTGAAAATAAATGATAAATGATAAATTCAGTACCTAAACCTAAACAGATACATAATATCTTCATACTGAAAAACAAAAGCACACTGAGGTTTACGTGGTTTGCTTGCGTGACTACAACACAAATCTCATGTAAATTATGTAGTAACATGAGGACTGACTGGCTTAACATTTACAGATCAGCATACGAATATTGCAGTAATGACAGTGATCACCAAGCGTTGTAGTCTGCTTCAGAATACATGTCACCTTGCCGTCTTTGAAGTCATCAGACTGAGATATAAAAGTTAGAAAGAGAAGAACATGAGGAGTTCTACAAAGGGTTTTACACATCAGTCAACAAAATATAAAATGGGAATCCTCTGAGCCAGATAGACCTTTTTTTGTAATTAATTGGCTCTCCATCACATTCAGGAAGGTACAATCTGCCAGTTTAAAATGTCTGAGTAGGAATTCCAGGTGACCTGCATAGTGGTAAGCTCCAGTTCTAAAAGGAGATGTTTGTGCTAGGCTTAAAATGGCTCGCAAGGGCAGTTAGCTTAGTACTAATCTATGAACCTAAAAAATAGTGGATAGCGAACAATACAGTAAGGCAATAAATGTGACTAAATGAAAGTCTGGCAGTTGTTGCAGAGGAATAGCAGAGAGCCAACAATACAGTACGGCAATAAATGGGACTAAATTAAAGTCTGGCATTTGGTGCAGAGGAATAGTGTGTGCCAACGATGCAGTAAGGTGATAAATGGAACAAAATAAAAGTCTGGCAGAGGAATAGTGAATAGAGAACAATACCGTAAGATGATAAATGGGACTAAATGAAAGTCTGACAGGTGGTGCAGAGAAACAGTGGCTATCCAACAATACAGTAAGGCAATAAATGGAACTAAATGAAAGTCTGGCAGATGGTGCAGAGGAATAGTAGAGAGCCAACAATACAGTAAGGCAATAAATGGAACTAAATGAAAGTCTGGCAGATGGTGCAGAGGAATAGTAGAGAGCCAACAATACAGTAAGGCAATAAATGGAACTAAATGAAAGTCTGGCAGATGGTGCAGAGGAATAGTAGAGAACCAACAATACAGTAAGGCAATAAATGGAAATAAATGAAAGACTGGCAGATAGCGCAGAGAGTTAAGGGTATAAACTGCTAACAAATTGCTTCCTGTGGTTCAGTGTTTGATTCTCTCAACCTCCATTTTCCTAAGTGACTCTGAGCAAGTTATTAAACCAGTCAGTGATCCTGCGCGACGTCTGGAAAAGGTCCACATGGATAAGTGCCCTACGCTGGATCTGATGTTGTCTTTTTAGTCCTTTCCTCAACAGATGGGGTCTCATATCTCTGCTTTGGCCACCTGCATAGATTTGGCTCCATATCTCAAGCTCCACTTCTTAGCCATAGCCCTCTCTCTAGCCTTGGTCTACTGTAAATCAGATGTGTGTAGTCAGATAATTTGTGTTTTTGCAATTACCTAATTTTTATAGGATTCTTTCTATATTCCTTACCATCATCCCCTCTTTTTCTATTGTATAATATATATATTAAAAAACAACAAAAAAGTTTACTTGTAGGACTAGTTTGAAGTCTGTTTCATCCTTCTATATGGGCCTCGTTGCTTTATTATGTCTTTCTTACTATTGCTGGTATACATTTTCTTCTTGTACCATTGTTGGTATTTTACTCAGTCTTCCCCCTTCTTTTGCTGCTTTTCTGTTGTTGTTAATACAAGATGGCTGATAAGCCAACTGAATTTAGGAAATGTTCCTCATGTCAGCATAAGATCCCCAACTCGGGTGCCCACCAGGAATGTGTTTATTCCCTTGGAGCAGCTCATCTCAGTGTGGAGTGTCAGATCATTACAGGTTTCAATCATCATGCACTTAATGAGCACCATAATGGTTCTGAAAGGGTTGCTGCCTTCTACGCCTTCTTCTTCTTCTTCTTCAGCTGGAGCACCCCCACATACCTCTCAACTGTACAGATTTTCGCCTCATATTTTTGGTCCTTTTTTTTTTTTTATATAAAATTGTGGTTTTCTGGAAAATTAGTGGCATATCATTAAAGACTGAATTTAGAAAATAATGACAGACATTTCAGCTTCAGACTTCATACCCTTCAGAAAATGCATGCTAATGCAAAACCTGTTATTCCATCAGCTTCCTAAGTTTGCAGGATCAATATTTAAAAAATGTCCCTATTTTTGGCATCTTGTCACTTTTATTTATGGCTTTATCCAGATTTCTTGCTCTAAGAGGTTGAGAGGTATGTTCCCCATTATAAAAAAATCATCAGAAAATACAAAGGTGGATTCATCTATGAAAGGCAGTGATTCTAGGAAGCGATCCCTTAATTGTACTCTTTCCTGTGTTTTGAGTTTGGGTCTTCCCAAAAAGGTTTCCAAACCATGAGAAGAAAGCAGCAGCTACAGATATAGAAAAACTGCTGGCAAATAGAGTCATCCAAATGATCCTCCAAGACCCGCAAGGATTTGTAACTTACTCGAGGTTCTTTTTGGTGCCAAAGAAAATGGGGCAAAAACAGTTGAAGTTCCAAATGGTCAGCTTTCTGTCCAGTCTTCTGCTGTTCCCCAAGGATGTTTGTATGTGCTCAGTAGGTCTCCAGGATGCACACTATCACATCAAAAAAGACAATTAATCCAGGTGGTATCTACACTTCCATCTGGGAGGAAGTCTCTACCAGTTCACGGCCTTGTCTTTAGTCTCTACCAGTTCACGGCCTTGTCTTTGGTATTACCACAGCACAAAGGGTATTCATGAAATAAAAGGCAGTGATTGCATTTCACTTGAGACTGCTATGATTTCAGGTGTTTCAGTGACTGGCTCCTCTCTGCTCCCATCAACCCTATACTGACTCAAGCCTGGGACTACTTCCCCAGCTATGTATTCAACTGGGCATTATAGTGAAGTACACCAAGTCTCAGTTCTCTCCTATTTAGGTCTTGGAATTCATAGGTGCTCTTCTGGATACAGGGTCACAGAGCATAATTTTACCACATACATGGTTAAACCCTTTCTCTTCCCACTCCTCCTAGAAAGTTGGTATTGTAGCTTCATGGAGTTATAGTAGCTTCCATAACTCTAGCACCTTTAGTATAGAATCACATGAGGGTATTGCAATGTATGCTTGAATTGCAATGGTCAATAATATGACACCCCCTGTCTACACCGATATTGATTACAAGGATTTGCAGAGAACATATAGTTGGTGGATCACCATAAAAGAAGTTTCTCAGGGCCACTTTTTAATCCTTCTGGCACCATAAGCCACAGTGACTACGGATGCCTCTCAACTATGGTGGGGGGCATTACTTGGGAAGGATTGTCCAAGATACTTGGTCTCATTTGGAGGTCAGTCTTCAGATCAATGTCCTGGCAATGAGGGCAGAACTATTAGCATTGCAGGTGATTCAACATACTCTCCCACCAGGGATGGTTGCTATTCAGACAGATGATATGTTGATAGTCTGGTATATCAACAAACAGGGGGGATCCTGATCTTACTCTTGTGTCAAGAAGCATTGAGTGTATGGCAGTGGGCAACGTTTTTTGGCAATGCGTATCCCAGGGAGGTCCACAGTGCTAACAGGTGAACTGAGCAGGTCCCTCATGAGTGGTCTTTCAACCCTGTAGTGGTCGGAACATTTTTTTATCAATGGTGCCAACCGTGCTGTGACCTCTTCTCTTCCCCTCTCAACTCCAAGTGCAGCAGGTACTTCGCACTAATCCTCCCAGATGGGACTATCTTATTCATAACTCATTTCTGGGCTCCTTTATGCCTTTCCTCCCACTCCTCTCATTCAGAAGTTTCTTCAGAAACTGTCTCAGCAGAAGAATAAAGTAATCCTCATTGCCAGTTCTGGCCTTGATAAATATGGTTTCCCTTCCTGTGGCTTTACCTAGTATGTTCCTCCTGGGTGTTGGATTAATCTCTGGATCTCCTGTCTCATCTATCAGGGATAACGTATCCAGACATTCAGACCCTCAAGTTTACTGCATGGTTTCTGCACTTCCAGTGATGGTTAGTCCACGCTTTCTTCCCCTGCTCTACCCATCCTCCCATCCTGTCAGAAGGATTTTACTAGGAAGATTTATAACAGCAAATGGAAAACATTTTCCCTTTGGGCCCTCCAAAGATGACTAGACCCTTTTTCAACACCTATTCCAGCTATCCATATCTTCTTGCTTCCATTTTCAATAGCAGCGCTAGTTATTGTATGATAAAGGTCCAAATTTCAACCGTCTCTAATTTTCATATAGGAAAAAAGCATTCATCCTTGGCATCATCAAGTCTATGTAAAGGCTTTCTCAAAGGTACCTTCTTACTGCAGCTGCATATTAAGGATTCTACTCCTCCATGGGATTTAACAATACTTCTTCAAGCTTTGACTTAGTCCCCCTTTGAACCATCTACCAAGGTGTACTTAAAGTTTTTGTCTTGGAAAACCATGTTTCTGGTTGCAATTGCATCGGCCAGACAGGTATCAGAACTCCAGGCTAGACACCATATTTGATATTTCATAAGGCCAGGGTGTCCTTCTGTACTAATCTTCCTTTTTATCTAAGGTGGCTGCAGAAACATCTATAAATCAGTCCATAAACCTTCCTGTTTTCTTTCCAAAATTTTCCAGCAAAGGAGAATACTTGCTACATATGTTGGATGTTAATTGCTTATGACTGTAATCTGCTTGAAACTAGCATTTACTAAATGTTTGGTGTGTATTATTATCTTGGAGCTTTTCTCCCCGAGCCTCCGCTGAAAATGGACATGTACCCAGTCGGACTATCTCGGTCAACAAATGTAAGACAATAAATAAATAAAATGTTCATAGACAGCCTAGAGTCTATCTCCATAGAACTAAATATTTCATAAAATCAGACCAGCTATTTATTTCCTGCTAGGGAAGTCACTGTCAAAAGTAACTTTGGCAAAATGGCTCACTGATTGCATTTCATTTGTTTATAGGAAGAAAGGATTAACAATACCTAAACCTCCTAAGGATCTTTTCACCAGATCTGAGGCCACATCCACTGCTATGTGGTCCTGAGCTTCAATAAATGACATTTATGCAGGTACAACTTGGCCTAATACTCATACCTTTATTGTTCATTGCAAATTGGACATTTTCTCTAGGGATAGGGTTTGGCTCTGCTGTATTCTAGAACATTAAGGACCACCCTGGGGTTTTTCTAGCTGAGAACTCTTCCCTGTCAGTTAAGGAGGGGACAAAAAAGACATCACATTCATAAGTTGTGTAATCACCACAATGATGCAGCTGTGTCATCTATTTTTGTCCTTCCTCAACTTCCCTCCCTCCAACCCACTTCCTTTAATTTATTTATTTTTATTTTTATTTTATTGCATTTGTTTACCAGGAAATTCCACTTGGCCTAAAAGAGCCCATTTTCAGTGCAGGAACGGGAAGAAAAGCACCGACAGGAACATAGATACAGAAAATATTAAACATTAATTGGTGCAAAAGTAGATATAGTGTTACAAATAGTGATTACAGTAATATATATACATAAAAGCAGGAATTTTGTTGGTTGTCTGATGACTTAAATCAGAGAGGTATAAACAGGGAATATATTAATCAGCATTATTTCATCAGTATCAACAGGGCAGTGGCGGTGGTGCAGCAGTTAACGTTGCCACCTCACAGCAAGAGGTTCTCCAGTTTGATCCTTGGCTGGGGTGCCTTCTGTGAGGAGTATGCATGTCCTCCCTGTGGTCGCGTGGGTTTCCTCCGGGTGCTCCGGTTTCCTCCTACATCCCAAACACATGCTGTAGGTGGATTGGACACTCTAAATTGGCCCTAGGTGTGAGTGTGTGTGTGCCTTCTGTGGAAGGTTGGGCATGGGGCTGGCAACTCGACACCGTAAAACTCCACTGCCAATCATGAGTGGACAGATATTCCGCTGTGGTGACCCCTAACCGAGAAAAGCCGAAAGAGGAAGAAGAAGATTGCACCAGTATCAACAAATCCTGAAAAATAATAATTATGCAGAAAATCTCATCAGTCAGCAGTAGCAAAAAAGCACGAGTTTAGTTATCATATAAGGAGAAGGAGGAGGTTAGATTACAGAGCAGGTACATAGCCAGGAAGGGTTGTTATAGAGCAGGTACAGAGCCATGAAGGGTTGTTATAGAGCAGGTACAGAGCCAGGAAGGGTTGTTATAGAGCAGGTACAGAGCCAGGAAGGGTTGTTATAGAGCAGGTACATAGCCAGGAAGGGTTGTTATGGAGCAGGTACAGAGACAGGAAGGGTTGTTATAGAGCAGGTACAGAGCCAGGAAGGGTTGTTATGGAGCAGGTACAGAGACAGGAAGAGTTGTTATAGAGCAGGTACATAGCCAGGAAGGGTTGTTATAGAGCAGGTACATAGCCAGAAAGTGTTGTTATGGAGCAGGTACATAGCCAGGAAGGGTTTTTATAGAGCAGGTACATAGCCAGGAAGGGATGTTATAGAGCAGGTACATAGCCAGGAAGGGTTGTTATAGAGCAGGTACATAGCCAGGAAGGATTGTTATAGAGCAGGTACATAGCCAGGAAGGGTTGTTATAGAGCAGGTACATAGCAAGGAAGGGTTGTTATAGAGCAGGTACATAGCCAGGAAGGGTTGTTATAGAGCAGGTACATAGCCAGGAAGGGTTGTTATAGAGCAGGTACATAGCCAGGAAGGGTTGTTATAAAGCAGGTACATAGTCAGCAAGGATTGTTATAGAGCAGGTACATAGCCAGGAAGGTTTGTTATAGAGCAGGCACATAGCCAGGAAGGGTTGTTACAGAGCGGGTACATAGCCAGGAAGGGTTGTTATAAAGCAGGTACATAGTCAGGAAGGATTGTTATAGAGCAGGTACATAGCCAGGAAGGGTTGTTATAGAGCAGGTACATAGCCAGGAAGGGTTGTTATAGAGCAGGTACATAGCCAGGAAGGGTTGTTATAGAGCAGGTACATAGCCAGGAAGGGTTGTTATAGAGCAGGTACATAGCCAGGAAGTGTTGTTATAGAGCAAGTACATAGACAGGAAGAGTTGAGATGATTTTTCAGTATTTGTTTGAAGGTGGTGGTACTGCCTGGGTTTCTAATAGAAGGTGGATGTGAGTTCCATAGTTTGGCGATGGTGAAGGAATAGAAGATGTAAGGTGGGCTTTTCTACTTTTAGAAGTAGATAATTTTCAGATCTTAGTTGCCTACTGACATGGTGTTGGGCAAGTAGAGTTGAGAGATCAGGACAGTCTGTGGGTCTGTAGATTATTTTGTGTGCTGTAGTTAGTTTTGCGAATGAGAGATGGTGGGGGAGTTCCAGCCAGCCTAATTATTTCAGTGGGTTACAGTGGTGGGATGAGAATTTGGCCTTGGTGGCAAATTTGGCTATTCCATTGTAACACATTTCAAGTTTGGATTTTGCAGAATTTTGGAAATGAGTGAGGAGAGGGGCACCATAAAGGAGAGAGGGTAATAAAAAGCTGGTTGCAAAGGTTTGTTTAGTAGAGAGGCAGAGAAAGTGTTGGTGTCTGTAGAGCATACCAAGCTTTCAGTGTGTTTTTTGATGTTATTGTTTATGTGCAGGCCAAAGTTAAGGATTTCATATTTAATAATGCCTAGTAGCTTAGTGTGTGGGACAACTTCTATAGTGGTATTGTCTTGGACTTGTACAGTGAAGAGTTTTTTATCCAGGAGAGTGGTTTTCTTTGTGGTTAAAAGTACTAGTTTAGTTGTTTTTTTTTGGCTTTAAGGCAAGATGATTGTTAAGCATCCAAGATTCAGTAGAGGTGAAGG